>NW_022436948.1:42901804-42905375 GCF_009761245.1 Sapajus apella
AAACGCAGCTGGACCTGGGACAGTCCAGCTTGGTTGGGGGAAGGGCGGCAGCCATTACCAAGGCAGTCCACCATTACTGAGGCAGTTCACCATGACCAAGGTAGACCACCATTACTGAGGGGGCTCTAACAGGAAGTTCATACGGCAGCTGGGCAGAGCCCACAGCAGCTCAGTAATGCCTCTGCTGGCAGACTATAGCTAGACTACCACCTTGCTGGGCAAGGCATCTCTGAAAAAAGGTAGCAGCACATCAGGAACTTATGAATAAAGCCCCACCTTTCTAGAACAGAGCACCTGGGGAAAAAGGCTTCTATGAGTTTCACTGCAGCAGACTTAAACATACCTGCCCAGAAGTTCTGAATGGAAAAATGGAGTTCCCAGCTCAGCACTTGAGCTCCTATATGGGACAGACTGTCTCCTCAAGCAGCTCCCTGACCCCTGTATATCCAAAGAGACACCTCGTAAAGGAAAGCTTAGGCTGACATCTGGCAGGTACCCTTCTGGGACAAAGACAACAGAAGAAGAAACTGGCAGCAACCCTTACTATTCTGCAGCCCCATGGATGATCCCCAGGTAAACAGGGTCTGGAGTGAATCTCAAGCAGGCCTACAGCAGAGGGGCCAGATGGTTAGAAAGAAAACTTAAAAACAGAAAGAAATAACTTCAACATCAACAAAAACGACGTTCACTCAGAGACCCCATCTGAAAGTCACCAACTACAAAGACCACAGGTGGATAAATCCACAAAGATGGGAAGAAACCAGTGCAAAAAGATGAAAACACCAGAAACCCGGAAAGCATCTTCTACAAGGGATCACAGCTCCACACCAGAAAGATAACAAATTTGAATGGAGGATGAATCTGATGAAGTGACAGAACCAGGCTTCAGAAGGTGGGTAGTAACAAACTTCTCTGAGCTAAAAGAACATATTCTAACCCAATGCAAAAAAACTTGACCAAATGTTAGGCGAAATGCTAACTAGAATAAACAGATGAGAGAAGAATATAAATGACTTGATGAAACTGAAAAACAAAACAAGAGAACTTCAAGAAGTGTACACAAGTTTCAATAGCTGAATAAACCAAGCAGAAGAAAGGATATCAGAGATTGAAGATCAACTAAATTAAATAAAGAGAGAAGTCAAGAATAGAGAAAAGAAATGAACAAAGCCTCCAAGAAATATGGGATGATGTGAAGACACCTAATCTAAGTTTGAGAGGTGTATATGAATGTGACAGAGAGAATGAATCCAAGCTGTAAATCACTCTTCAGGATATTATCCAGGAGAACTTACCCAACCTAGCAAGGCAGGCCAATATTCAAGTCCAGGAAATACAGAGAACGCCACACAGACATTCCTCAAGAAGAGCAACCCCAAGGCACATAATCGTCAGATTCACCAGGGTTGAAATGAAGGAGAAAATGCTAAGGGTAGCCAGAAAAAAAGGTTGGGTTATCCACAAAGGCAGCCCATCAGACTCAAAGCAGATCTCATGGCAGAAATCCTACAAGCCAGAAGAGAGTGGGGGCCAATATTCAACATCCTTAAAGAAAATAACTTTCAACCCAGAATTTCATATCCAGCCAAACTAAGCTTCATAAGTGAAGGAGAAATAAAATTCTTTACAAACAAGCAATTGCTGAGAGATTTTGCCACTACCAGACCTGCCTGACAAGAGCTCATGAAAGAAGCATTAAACATAGAAAGGAACAACCAGTACCAGCCACTCCAAAACTGTATCAAATGGTAAAGACCATCGACACAATGAAGAAACTTCATTAACTAACAGGAAAAACAACCAGCTAGTGTCAAAATGGCAGTATCAAAATCACACATGATAATATTAACCTTAAATGTAAATGGGCTAGATGCCCCAATCAAAAGACACAGACTGGCAAATTGGATAATAAGTCAAGACCCATCAGTGTGTTGTATTCAGGAAACCCATCTCAGGTTCACAGACACACATAGGCTCAAAATAAAAGGATGGAGGAAGATTTACCAAGCAAATAGAGAGCAAAAAAAAAGCAGGATTTGCAATCCTAGTCTCTGATGAAATAGTCTTTAAACCAACAAAGATCAAAAGAGACAAAGAAGGGCATTACATAATGGTAAAATGATCAATGCAACAAGAAGAGCTAACTATCCTAAAGACATATGAACCCAATATGGGAGCACCTAGATACATAAAGCAAGTTCTTAATGACCTACAAAAAGACTTAGACTCACACAATAGTAGTGAGAGACTTTAACACTCCACTGTCTATATTAGACAGATCATCGAGACAGAAAATTAACAAGGATATCTAGGACTTGAACTCAGATCTGGACCAAGCAAACCTGATAGATATCTATAGAATTCTCCACCCCAAATCCACAGAATATACATTCTTCTCAGCACCACATCAAACCTACTCTAAAACTGACCACATAATGTAACCGAGTTTCTTCTTGGATATTGTGGGTTCTTGGCCTCCAACCTCTTAAAGAATAAGTGGTGGGGCCACTGCAGGTGCACCATATGCTCGTAAAGGTAAAATATTGGACCCAAAAAAAGTGTTGCAGAAAGATGATTTTATTTTGGTAGAGAACAGAGAAGGAAAGGATAAGAAGAGAAACGCTTCCATGAAGAGTGTGGGAGGGGATTCCAGAGGGGAAATCCCAGAGGGAGCTCCCGCCCTGTGGGAGGGGATTCCAGAGGGGAAATCCCAGAGGGAGCTCCCGCCCTGTGGGAGGGGATTACAGAAAGTTGGAAATCCGGCACAGTTGAAGGAGCATGGACTTTTATCCTGGGAGAAACTCCCACCATCTCAAAGACCCTGGGCCAATGAAAGAAGTTCCTTAGAACTTCTGCTGGAGTGATTGACTTTTAGTTTCCTCCTGTGCCCACAAAATTCAAACAGAAACCGTTGAATCTCCCAGGTGGCAAGAGATGGGAGGGGGGCATGGCAACTGGAAATTCTTGCCCTTAAAGCTATGTCCCCTCATGGACCGAGAAAGAGAACACATTCCCTCAATAATTGAAAGTAAATTACTCCTCAGCAAATGCAAAAGAATGGAAATCATAACAGTCTCTCAGACCACAGTGCAATCAACTAGAACTCAGGATTAAGACACTCAGAGCCGCACAACTTCACAGAAACGGAACAACTGGCTCTTGAATGTTGATTGGATAAACAATGAAATGAAGGCAGAAATAAAGATGTTCTTCAAAACTAACGAGAATGAATACACAATGTACCAGAATCTCTGGGACACATTTAAAGCAGTGTCTAGAGGAAAATTTATAGCAATAAATGCCCACATGAGGAGCAAGGAAAGATAAAAAATTGACACCCTATCAGCAAAATTGAAAGAGCTAGAGGAGCAAGATCACAAAAACCTCAAAAGCTGACAGGAGACAAGAAATAACTAAGATCAGAGCAGACTTGAAGGTGATAGAGACATAAAAACCCTCAAAAAATCAATAAATCAAGGAGCTTGTTTTTGGAAAAGATCAACAAAATAGACCGTTAGCTAGAATAATAAAAAAGAAAAGAGAGAAGAATCAAATAGATGCAAAAAAAAAA
>NW_022436948.1:42905475-42913667 GCF_009761245.1 Sapajus apella
AAAAAAAAAAAAAAAAAAACATTAAAGGGGATATCACCACCAATTCCACAGAAATACAAACTACCATCAGAGATTACTACAAACAACTCTATGCACATAAACCAGTAGGCCTGGAAGAAATGGATACATTCCTGGACATTTGCACCCCACCAAGCCTAAACCAGGAAGAAGTTGAAACTTTGAGTAGACCAATAACAAGGGCTGAAGTTCAGGCAGCAATTAATCACCTACCAACCAAAAAAAGCCCAAGTCCAGATGGGTTCACAGCCAAATTCTACCAGACACATAGAGGAGCTGATACCACTCCTTCTGAAACTATTCCAAACAATACAAAAAGAGAGAATCCTTCCCAAATCATTTTATGAGATGAACATTATCTTGATACCAAAACCCGGTGGAGACTCGACAAAAAAAAAGAAAACTTAAGGTCAATATCCATGATGAGCATAGATGTGAAAATCTTCAATAAAATACCAGCCAACCAATTGCAACAGCACATCAAAAAGCTTATCCATCACAATCAAGTAGGCTTTATCCCAGGGATGCAAGGCTGAGTCAACATATACAAGTCTATAAACATAATCCACCACATAAACAGAACCAAAGACAAAAACCACATGATTATCTCAATAGATGCAGAGAAGGCCTTCGACAAAATTCAACAGTGCTTTACGCTAAAAGCTCTCAATAAACTAGGTATAGATGGAATGTATCTCAAAATAATAAAAGCTATTTATGACAAACCCACAACCAATATCATACTGAATGGGCTAAAATTGGAAGCATTCCCTTTGAAATCTGGCAGTAGACAAGGATGCCCTCTCTAAATACTCCTATTCAATACAGTATTGGAAGTTCTAGCCAGAGCAATCAGGAAAGAAAAAGAAATAAAGCTTATTCAATTAGGAAAGGAGGAAATCAAGTTGTCTCTATTTGCAGATGACATGATTGTATATTTAGAAGACCCCATTGTATCAGCACAAAATCTCCTAAAACTGATAAGCAACTTCTGCAGTCTCAGGATACAAAATCAATGTGCAGAAATCACAAGCATTCCGATACACCACTGACAGACTAAAAGATAATAAAATCAAGGGTGAAATGCCATTAGCAATTACTACAAAGGGAATGAAATACTTAGGAATACAACTAACAAAGGATGTAAAGGACTTCTTCAAGGAGAACTACAAACCAATGCTCAAGGAAATAAGAGAGTACACAAACATATGGAAAACACATTCCATGCTCATGGTTAGGAAGAATCAATTTTGTGAAAATGGCCATATTGCCCAAAGTAATTTACAGATTCAACACTATCCCCATCAAGCTACCTATGACTCTCTTCATAGAACTGGAAAAAAACACCTTAAACTTCATATGGTACCAAAAGAGACCCCACATAGCAAGATGATTCCAAGCAAAAATAACAAAGCTGGAGGCGTCACGCTACCTGACTTCAAACTATACTACAAGGCTACAGTAATCAAAATAGCTTGGTACTGGTACCAAGAAAGAGATATAGACCAATGGAACAGAACAGAGGCCACAGAGGCAACACCACATATTTACAGCCATCTGGTCTTTGACAAACCTGACAGAAACAAGCAATGGGGAAAGGATTCCCTGTTTAATAAATGGTGTTGGGGTAACTGGCTAGTCATATGCAGAAAGCAGAAACTAGACCCCTTCCTGACACCTTACACTAAGATTAACTCCAGATGGATTAAAGACTTAAACATAAGACCTAACACCATAAAAACATTAGAAGAAAACATAGGCGAAAGCAGTCAGGACATAGGCATAGGCAAGGACTTCATGACTAAAACACCAAAAGTATTGGCAACAAGAGCCAAATTAGACAAATGGGGTCTAATTAAACTTCAGAGCTTTTGTACAGCAAAAGAAACAATCATTAGACTGAACCAGAAACCAACAGAATTGGAAAAAAAATTTTCCAATCTACCCATCTGACAAAGGGCTAATATCAAGAATCTACAAAGAACTAAAATAGATTTACAAGAAAAAAACTAACAAGCCCATTCAAAAGTGGGCGAAGGACATGAACAGACACTTTTCAAAAGAAGGCATATATGAGGCCAACAGACATATGAAAAAATGCTCATCATCACTGGACATCAGAGAAGTGCAAATCAAAACCACATTGAGATACCATCTCATGCAAGTTAGAATGGTGATCATTAAAAAATCTGGAGACAGATGCTGGAGAGGATGTGGAGAAATAGGAACACTTTTACATTGTTGGTGGGAGTGTAAATTAGTTCAGCCATTGTGGAAGACAGTGTGGTGATTTCTCACGGACCTAGAAACAGAAATTCCATTTGACCCAGCAATCTCATTAATGGGTATATATCCATAGGATTATAAATTGTTCTATTATAAAGACATATGCACATGTATGTTCATTGCGGCACTGTTTGCAATAACAAAGACCTGTAACCAACCCAAATGCCCATCGATGATAGACTGGCCAAGGAGAATGTGGCACATATACACCATGGAATACTATGCAGCCATAAAAGAGTTTATGTCCTTTGTAGGGACATGGATGAATCTGGAAACCATCATTCTCAGCAAAGTGACACAGAACTGAAAATCAAACACCACATGTTCTCACTCATAGCTGGGTGTTGAACGATGAAAATACATGGATACAGGGAGGGGAGTTTCACGCATTGGGATCTGTTTGGGGGGCTAGGGAAGGGACAGTGGTGGGTAGGGAGGTTGGGGAGGGATAACATGGGGAGAAATGCCAGTTATAGGTGACAGGGGGATGGAGAGGGCAAACCACATTGCTATGTATGTACCTATGCAACAATCCTGCATGATCTGCACACATACCCCAGAATCTAAAGTACAATAAAAAAAAATTAAAAAAAGACCTAAATGTAAAACTCAAAAGTATAAAAATCCAAAAACAACATAGGCAATATCATTCAGGACACAGGAATAGAAAAAGATTTCATGAGGAAGAAGCCAAAAGCAATTTCAACAAAAGAAAAATTGACAAATAGAATCTAATTAAACTAAAGAGTTTTGCACAGAAAAAAAAAATCAACAGAGTTAACAGACTACAGAATGGGAGAGAAGTTTTGTAAGCTATGCATCCAGCAAGGTTTAATATCCAGCATCTATAAGAAATGTAAACAATTTACAAGAAAAAAAACCCCACTCCATTAAAAAGTGGGCCAAGGACATGAACAAACACATCAATAGGAGACATGTGTGCAGCTAATAATCAGAGGAAAAAAGCTCAATGTCACAGACCATTAGAGGAATGCAAACAAAACCACGATGAGATACCATAACAAAATCAGAATGGATATTTTTATTTTATTTTTTAGATGGAGTGCTGCTCTGTCACCCAGGCTAGAGTGCAGTGATATGATCTAGGCTCACCGAAACCTCCATCTCCCAGGTTCAAGGGATTCTCCTGCCTCGGCCTCCTGAGTAGCTAAGAATACAGGCACCATGCTCAGCTAATTTTTGTATTTATAGTAGATACAAAGTTTCATCATGTTGGGCAATCGGGTCTCAAACTCCTCACCTCATGATCCGCTCACCTCAGCCTCCCAAAATTGAAGTAGCGTTAGCCAGTGCAACAGGCTTCAGAATGGCTATTACTAAAAAGTGAAAAAATAACAGATGCTGGTGAGGTTGTGGAGAAAAAGGAAGGCTCATAAACTGTTGGTGGGAGTATACATTAGTTCAACCATTGTGGAAGACAGTGTGGCAGTTTCTCAAAGCCCTAAAGACAGAATAATGCCAAGCCCAGCAATCTCATTAATAGGTATATACACAAAGGAATATAAATCATTCTATTATAAATACACATGAGCATTTATGTTCATTGAAGTACTATTCACAATAGCAAAGGTATAGAATCAATCCAGATGCCCATCAATGATATACTGGATGAAGAGAATGTGGTACATAACACCATGGAATATTATGTAGCCATAAAAGAGAATGAGATCATGTCATTTGCAGGAACATGAATGGAGCTAGAGGCCATTATCCTTAGGAAGTAATAAACGGAACAAAAAACTACATACTGCAGGTTGTCACTTATAAGTAGAAGCTAAATAATAAGAGCACATGGACACACAGAGAGGAAAAACATACGCTGGGGCCTATTAGAGGTGGGAGGGTAGGAGGAGGAAGAGGATCAAGAAAAATAATGAGTGCTAGGCTTAATCCTGTGTGATGAAATAATCTGTACAGCACACCCCCATGGCACAAGTTTACTTATGTAACATACCTGCACAGGTACCCTGAACTTCAAATAAAAGTTTGCTTGTTTGTTAAAAAAACATTTCTTCATTGATCTCTATAGGAAAGAATCAGTCTCTGTCTTTAGAAGATTTTCAGGGAAAAATCCAGGGAGCTTCTCATTTACAGAATAATTGGCAAACATGACATGATAGTACTAATTACTGGCATAGCAATAGGTATTCGGAAGTGGAGGTGAATGCTGGGAATGACGGTTATTGTTAATACTTAACATAAAAGATGGAGCTTGAGCAGGGACATGGGGGATGAATAAAACTGGAATAGGCAAAGGGATGAAATTAGTGGAAGTGGTGATGAAGGGAGGGAAGACAGTAGCTACTGGAAATAGAGAAACTGGCCTAAATAAATAGATCGTCTGGGATGTGGTTATGGTGGAAATCCCACATAGTGCAATCATGCATGTGTGTCCCTCCCTCCTTTCTGATTGGTGTCTGCCTCTGGATCTGGGTTTAGATTTAATTTTCACCTCTGTGTATCTGATTTTGATTTGGTAAAGTAGACCTGCTTTTCACCTTTCCTAATTTTCTTTTTTTCTTTTCTCACTTCATCCAAGGTCCGGGGCTCTTGGTGCTAAACCAGACCTTGTTTTTATTTTGTGTCTCTCCTTCATTCAACTTGCTACTTTCTTTAGTTGATTTATAAATGTGTATCATGCTCTGATCTTTAATGATGTAGAAGATGTAAGCTGAAAATAATGATTTATTTTCAGTTGGTAAATGTCTCCTGTACTTGACTATTTATTTTATTTTCTCAGATATATATGGCCTCCCTACAACCTGCTTTTACTTCCATTTATTGCAAATGTGCAAAAGAAAGATAATAAATGGATAAAATATAGAATATAGAAACAATAGAATGCTATTCAGCCTTAAAAAAGAAGGAAATTCTGTCATTTGCAACAACGTGGATAAACCTGAAGGACATTTTGTTAAGTAAAATAAGCCAGGTACAGAGAGAAAATTACTGCATGATCCAACTTATATGTGGAATCTAAAAACGTCCATGAAGCAGAGTAGAGTGTTGGAGAAGGAGGGGCATTGGAGAATTGTTGGCCAAAACATAGTCAGACAAAAGGAATATGTTCAAGAGTTCTAATGTACACCATGGCAATTACAGTTAATACAAATGTATACTTGAAAATTGCTGGGAGTAGTTTTTAAGTTCCCATAGCACACACAAAAATCCTAAGTAGATGAAGTATGTTAATTAGCTTGATTTATCCATTCCACATGTATACATATCTCAAAACATCTTGCTGTGTACCACAAATATATATGGTTTTTATTTGTAAACTAAAAAAATAAGAAAAGAAAGATAACAAGAAACTACCTGTGTTGTTTTTCAAAGCTTCTAGAACCTTCAGTTTTCAGATGATAGCACCTAATTGAGTCATATTCCAAATGATGACATGCGTGTTTCTAGGTTTTGATGATATAGAAACAAATATTTTTTTAGGGAGCTTGCATGTTAGTGTCAGGAAGAAGAAAACACAGATACGAAAAGTAATTAACTTAATTTTATATGCATATTGAGTTTGAATAGTGAAAGAGAGGGTGTTACTTTCGCTAAGACATTTAGTAAAAGTATTTTTGAGGAATTGATGAAGATGGGTTATGACATTTCAGTTGGAATAAGCTTTTGTGCTCAAGGAACAGAATTAAGGCCATGATGCTTTGAATATTGTGGGAATCAAGATAAAAATAAGCTTTGAATATAGGGAATAAAGATAAAATGAAAAACACATATGTTTATATCTTAGACTTCTATGTATAGAGGCATTTTTCCAATCCACCATATTTGGTCCAGTCTGTAGAACACACTTTGATGTGTTGTGGCATTCCTACTTAATTTGGGGCTTAGTTTTAGAAGTTAACTGGAGGTCAGATATTTCAAAAGAGTAACTCAATCAATTTCTAATCCTGTGGCAGGATTTTGGCTTCCAGCTAATTCATCACTTATCAAAAATCAAAGTAAATTTTTCTTCCTTTTTAATATTTAAAATGTGATAAAACTTCTCTTCGTTATTACATTTTCCAGCAGGCTCAAAGTTTATGATGTTATATACAGGCAATGCTAAATGAAGAAAATGCTAATAAAGTTTAACTACTGGTTCATTTTCTGTGAGTACAAAAGGGATGTGAGCTTGGCTTCATCTTTCAGCAGGGATTCATGAATTTTGTACCTTTTAGATGTGAGTTTGAATCCTAGACATTTTCCTTATTAGCAGTGTCAACTTAAACAAAACAATACATCTCCCAGCCTCATTTCTCTTATCTGTAAAATGGAAGATCATTTTATGAGTTTTATGAAGAGACAGAGTATATGAAGCACCTAACTTGGTGCTTAGCCCATCTCGTGTTGCCTAGTAAATGCTTTTTGTGAATATGACTCTGGGTGTGGTACTCACCCCTCATCATTTTTGAATGTTCTTTGCCTTCTAAAGTTCAAGAACCCATTCACCACAGAATAATTTTCCTCTGAATAAACACTGTGTTCAACAGCACCAAAGGATATATAAATATTTGGATCAGAAAACAGTTTGGGGGCAAACCTCTTTGCTGGCTGGTTAAGTTACTTATATTGGTGTCCTTTCTTACTGTTTGATGGTGACTTAGCCAACACTTTCTGGAAGAAGAGGCTTGGCTACTTGATAGAAACCTTAGTTTTCTTCCAGGGCACTTAGGAAGTTCTTTCTACTCTGGTTTTGCATTTGCATATACTCTCTGAAATGCCTTTTCCCTGGTCCCATGAGCTCTAGAAAGTATCCAAGGCCTCAGTGGCGAAATCCTCATCTGACTTCTCATTATCTTTTCTGTTCTATGTTTCAGAATCTTCATTTAGCAGCCATTTTTTTTTTTTTTTTGCTCTCCACCAGCTTTCATATACTTGACTGTGAAAAACATAACTGATTTCTTAAACTGGCCCTTGAGGAAAAAAGATACTCACGAGTTTTGTTCCCACTAGACAACCTGCATTCCAGGGATCTTTGCTCCTGCTGGTAGGAGAAAAAACTAGTGAAATCTCAACTCTGCTGGATGTTTTCAACTAATTTTTACTTTTGGATGTAGCACTGTACCATGAGTTCCTTCTCCACTGGCAAGATAAAGTAGGAAAAGTTTGCTGGAATTAAAGTGGAACCAGAGAAGATTGAATAGAGTTGTGATGTGATTCCTAAGTCACAAAATGAAACTATTTTTAAAGGATTTGTTTTGAATTAATCTTACATGGTCTACACTTTGAATTAAATAACTTTAAATATACGACATCGTTTTTAGCTAAAAATACTTTAAATTCTTTCTCTATAGTTCTTGTGTTCCAAGCAAACAACCAACAGTGGGAAGTGCTTTGATTCATACCAACATCATCAAAGTATTTGTTAAACACTCAGTCTCAAATGGTATCTCACGTGCTTTAACAAATGATGTACGGTGTCTCAGCCTTTTAGATATTTATCAGTGAAGCAAATTTCAGGCCATTTTGGGATGCTATTGGTAGTGTCTCTTTTCTCCTGCCCTTGCCTTAACTTTGTTTTTCTCCCATCTCTCCAAGTGTTTTACGTGGGGAAATGTGATATATTAAAACAACAGATATAGTAAAATATAGTAAGTGACTTGATAGAGGCATGTATGAAGTGCTGTAAGAAAGTACGGGATAGAATAACTAGGCTACTTTCTCTAGAGAAGCGTTGAAAGTCTGGTTGAGCCTAAAAGTATGTGGAGGAATCTGTGAGGTAGACAGGGGAGATGAGAATGCTCAGAGGTAATGGTGGTTGATGATCAGAAGGTCTAAAAACAAGCATTTGGAAAGCTGTCAGTAGTTCATTGTGACCACAGAACATTGAAAATTTAATTATCCAAATATACTGATAATATTTCTGAAAA
>NW_022436948.1:42914067-42954405 GCF_009761245.1 Sapajus apella
TGTTTTTTTTTTTTTTTTTTTTTTTTAAAGACAGGGTTTCACCATGTTGGTCAGGCTGGTCTTGAACTCCCGACCTCAGGTGATCTGCCCGCTTTGGCCTCCAGAATGCTTGGATTACAGGCGTGAGCCACTACGTCCGGCCTCACATCCCTACTGTGATAGTGACAGGAGACAGACAAATTCCGAGACAGACAGGGACGGGTCCCCAGAGAAACTCAACCTTCAAACTAAGGACAGTTCGAAGCCTGAAAACCAAGCTCCCAGTTCTGGATAGAGGCCATGACTGGTTAAGAACTTCTGTCTTTATCTTACCCACTCTCTCTCCATTGGTTCCTTCTGAATGATGCCTTTTAGCCAATCAAATGGTACTTTTTCAAAGGCCACCCATGGACCAATCAGCACACACTCCCCATAAAACCCCCAGACTCAGACTCATAGACAGCAACCTGCTTTTAGGGTTTCCTCTCACAACGGAGAGCTTTCCTTATGTCACTCAATAAAATTATTCTCTGCCTTCCTCTGCAGTGGTGTACCTTATTCCTATTGGTCCCAGGACAAGAACCTGGAACTCACGAAGCTGAGGGTGATGAGTAAAACAGCTGTAACCCTCCCTCCCACTCACTGATCTGTGGGAGTGAAAGAGCTGTGACGCTCTTGGCTGGCTGGCTCAGCCACAGGAAGTGGGAGGGAGGGTTAATTTAACCCTCCCTCCCACTGTCTGAACAACAGGAGGGAGGAAGCCATTGGGTGTCACTGCCTCCCACTCGTTAAACTACTTGAGCGAAAAAGCTGCAACACTCCTTTGAAAATCCAGTACTGCCGCTGATCTGACGTGAGGGGTAGCTCAGGTGGTAATGTTCATTCACTTGCCACTCATCTCCTGTCATGTGGCCCAGTTCCCGAGAGGCCATAGACTGGGGGTTGGGAACCCCTGCTCTAAGTGACCTGATTTGTACCTTAGTTTTACCTCCAGTCTCTTTGTTAGTCTGGCAAAATTAAGGGAGATCAGAAGTTGAGTATGAATGTACCAAAGAATGTTAAAACTTTTCAGGTTGACTAAACATTGGATGAGACATCTCTTTTATTTCTGACTAGCTGGAAACTTTATGTGAAAATGTCTAAACACAGTTTCTTACATTTCTCAGCACATCTCATCTTCTCTGGAGAAAGAAAAAGCATATAATTTGAGGGCTCAATGTAGAAAGAAGAGTCATCTACTTCAGGTTTATCAGCCTGTAATCATCCAGTTGCCTGAAGTGCTTCTAAAACACTTAGATTACTCCTAAGGGTCAATGTAGGCTTAGCCTTATCCCCCTGAAAAATTCACAAAAATAATCTGACACCTGCTCGCCCTCCTTTCAGAGATGAGTCTATGGTCATCTCCAAATAAGTAAAGCATTTCTCTTAAGTTCACAGATTCAATGGATGGTAGAGCCCAACATGACAGAAAATTACTACGTTTATTTTTATAGCAATCTCTCTAACAGTTGATAAAATTTAAGAATAAGACAATGAATCTTAACTACCTTCAAAGGATATTAGCAAAACCAGAAAGTTACACTTCATTAGGCAGTCACAATGAAGAATTTGTCACTCAGAAATACCAGTCGTGGGTGCCTGCGAAGGCAGTTAGCTTTTCTTTCTCCATGTCTTCACTTTTCTGATATCCTAGCCTGTCATATTTTTAAATGGAATTAGATCAGTTTCTAGATCCTTGTTCGATGGAATTTCTGCTTTAACTCTTCAATAAATCCTGTAGCACCTGAAGAACATGCCTCCCAGCTCTATTGCAATGTAAAATCAGATGGGCTATCTACAAGTATAAATAAAAAACCAAGCTGCTGCCTTTCTTTCAAAATCATTCACGTAAGTGATCATCACCAATTACTCTTCATTTTTCTGTTGGTGCCTTTTCCTCTGTTCATTATCATCACCATTTTCTCTGTTTTTTGCCCTGTTTCTCTATCCATTGCTTCACCTACTATCCATCAAAATGTTTCTTCATTACCCAGTCATGAACTCATTGTCTTCTGTCATCTTCAAATATTTAATTGTGTTCTGCAGTAAACAATCTTTTGGAATACAGAAAATCATAATTGGTAATCACTACTACAATAAAATAAACATATATAAAAATAAAAATAGAATAAAAGGTAATCACTTCATCTTAACATAAAAGTCTGTATGTTGAATAAAATCCTTCTATATAATTTATTTTATCTTTTAAAATTTAAAATGACAAAAGACTGTAGAAGAAATTTCAGAGATATATAAAGAGATATATTATGTACCAATTGCTCATGATGTAACCAACCTTGAAATAAGCATTGTTGTGATTTTTTGTAATTCTCTAAAATATTTTTTTCCTGTGGATGTATTAGAAGCTCAGAGTATGCTTCGGAGACCTTCCATATTAAAAGCTGTGAGACGATCATTAACTTTCGTCGAGTGATGGTTAAAATATAGATTCCTGGGCAGCTTCTTCCTCGTACTATTTTATTACCACGTTTGGGATGACTATCATTATTTACATTAAAGAATCACCAGTACAATTACATTGATGGTTTGAGAGTCACTAATACTAGCATATTGATGTTTTCATGGTATCACTTCATTTGTATTATATATTTTTTGTTTCCTAGTATGTTCTCCTGCTAAAGCCTCAACTAATAGTTTACCTGTGGAGAAATGGCTTCTGATAGTTTCACTCATTATATTAAGATTACACTTGGTTTTTAATTCAAGTGTTACAGAAAGCACCATAAAAATAGCGCTTTACCATTGCTAATGCTTGCTCCAAATCTCTAGAAAACATGATTAAGAACACACATATTATACTAGACTTCCGTATCCTGCTGTAAAAATCACAGCTCCATCTGCCCAGTAACAACCCGGAAGGATGAGAGAGCATTGTCAGCCCTCCCTCATCTTCTCTTCACTGGCAAGTGCTTCAGTGGCTTCGTGGTCCTGGAGTTTTGCCTCAAAGCATATTGCAGTCCAACTTGAAAACAGATGAGATAATGCAAATGACAGATGACAACTGTCATCAGGCTTCATAAAAAAAAGCAACATTTAAAGTAAATGTAATATTTGTGGACTGAAACTTTCCTCAGTTCACACTAATGCCATGACTTTCTGGGAACCATTCTTTCCTATCGAAGTAAAGCAGACAATACTTTCCTGTGTCTGGTGCGGTATTTTGTGGACAGCTGGAGGAATAGTAAAATCAGCTGGCTGCTTCTATTTGTTAACAGAGAGTTCACTTTTTCTTTTGGCAGAAAAAGCAGAACCAAATGTTTATTTGGGTACCATTCGTATATAGCTTTCTTTCTATCTTCGTGTACTAGTATTACACAGCATTTCAAAGAACTGCTTTTCTGGCTTTGAGCAATGAAATGATTAATTTTAAGAAAAGGAAAAACACGATTTGTACAGTGGATCATTGTAGAATTTTATTGTAGCAATGTGTAGACCCCATGCCAAATATTGAGGTAGGAGTTTCAGATATTTTTTCAAAATACAGTGTGAATACTGAGTCTAATCTACTGATTAAATTGTTTACTTACATTTGTCTACTTATTTATTATTTTTCTCCGCCATCAGAATATCCTCATTTTATCCCCAATACCTAGTTTCTCTGCCACATGGCAAATGCATAGAATACACCCTACAGCCAGTCTTCCAGGAGTCACAGAGGCGAACTGTTAACAACAGCAATAGTTGGTTGATTCTATGTTCCTTCTAAAGGCAGCCCCCTTTGCTCCATTTACTTTCCTATAAACTAAACTCTACAGTCAAAAGCATGTTATGTAAGGCCCTCCAGGGATCAGATTCAGATGCCCTTACCTTGCCTTATCTCTCATGATTTTCATACACATAGTCTCCCACTCCTGGGCCTTTGCACTTTCATTTTCTGAATTTGAGTGCTCCTTGTTGTTCTTGAAATGCTACTTAGACTACGTGCCCAATTCTTGAAGAGTTCTTCTCTGATTTCCCTGGATGAAAGGAGCCTTCTCTCCTTTGAAATGTCAACAACTTTTGTAAATGCTTCAGGACACTTACATATTGTTTTACTTCATTTTATTGCTATCTGGTCCTTATATGTGAACATTTTCTCTGGTACTAGATGATTAACATGAGAGAAGTAGCCTTGCTCCCCACTTACCAAATTCAAAATAAGTGTTGCATACTTATTTATTGAAAAATAACTGGATCTATGGAATAAAAAAGCTTATAGGTGAGATTTTATTGTACTTAACCAGAAAAATACAAATACTTTAGAGAATAAGATACTATCTTTCAACAACGCAGAGCTATCTTCTTATGCATTTTATGTGATGATTCACTATGTATTTTTAGTACTTTAGAAGTTAGAGATTATATATATTTACCTGAAATATGAATGATTCTGAAAGATTCAGTAACTTGAATAAGATTAATGTGGGCCAAGTAACTGTATATTTCCAGTAATTAAATTATTTTAAAGAAACTTTCATATCTTATGTAGATTTATTCAGTACTTCTAGAATTACTTGATCGTGGCTATCAAAACTGGTGGCTTTGGATATTCATCTTTCTTCTAAAATGCAATCCAATTTGGTAATTGTAGAACAATCAATGTTGAAAAAGATATTATCTGAACTCAGGGTGCATGCTGAATGGTTATGAATCTAGATTGAATATGTATACTAGAAAATTTTGTGAAAAGATTTATGTAATTCTGAAATATGTATCATCTAAATCTTCTCCAAATTAGAGGTAAATTGTGTAAGTATATTCCATAAATAAAATAACCTATGGTTGGTTCTGAAAATAAAGTATCAAAAAATGTTTTGATAACTGCATGGGCAATTGGGTCAACAATGGGCTATCACACAGTATGCTGGAAATGCTTATTATGCCATTTCAATATCTTGAGACTGGTGTAAAGACTAATACGCTCCTGTAGCTTATCTGTGATCACGGCTGAAGACGGAATATACCTACAATGGATTGCCCTGTCTGATTCAGACAGAATTTCTTCATTAAAAAATTATTTATAAAGACATTTTTATTAAGCACCTTACTTGTACGAGGTAAGTTGCCTTTAGGGAAATGGAAGTGAATAATACATTGGATTTGACTTCTGGATGCCTATAGTACAGATGAAACTAGCACAAGGTGACTCATTATTTCTTTAGAAGATATTCTAAGTTCACAATTTTATCAATCCTCTGACTTTGCTTTTCCATTTCATTTACTTCTATGTAGAAAAATCACTATAAAAGTGACAGATTTATATTTCAAGCTTATAAGCACACAGGATATGGATCTCTCAAATACTCGCATTAAATGTACGTAACTTTTGTGTGTGTGTGTTTTCCCATTGGGTGCCACACAGGATCCAAATAAATAGGTTCTAGAAAGAAATGTTTATGAGAATCTGGATTCTTTCTTTTACTTTCCCTTTTTCTTTTCTTTTCTCTTTAAGTGACCAGAATGTCTGACATACCTGGGCACTGAAAGTACATGTGCTATATGGGATCTGTACAGCCACAGTGAGAAGTGGTGTTCAGATGTTATGACTGATTGGCATTAATAAAGAGCACGATCCCTTTGGAACAGATTTCTTTCCAACCCCTGGATGTGCCTCCCAGGAGCTCAACACTAGTTGACAGACAGATGTCAACTGTGAATAGACATGTGTAACTGAAAACTCAGTAAAGAAGGAAGCTGCCTGCAATTCTGACTCTGAGGACAGGAAAAAGAAGAGAGAGGATTGTGTCAGTTTCACAATATCACCCACCGAGAGCAGGTGGATAGAAAATGTGGTTTCTCATTGTTCAACACCCGCCTATGAGTGAGAACATGCGGTGTTTGATCTTCTGCTCTTCTGTCAGTTTGCTGAGAATGATGGTTTCCACAATGAGAATACATGGACACAGGGAGGGGAGCACTACACACTGGGGTCTATTGGGGGGAAATAGGGGAGGGATGGTGGGGGGTGGGGACCTGGGGAGAGATAGCAAGGGGAGAAATGCCAGATGTAGGTGATGGGGAGGAAGGCAGCAGATCACATTGCCACGTGTGTACCTATGCAACAATTTTGCATGTTCTTCACATGTACCTCAAAACCTAACATGCAATAAAATAAATAAATGGGGGAAAAAAAAAGAAAATTTGGTTTCTGGAAAGGATTCCGTGAAAAGGTCTTTTTCACACATGTCATATAGATTTTTTACCTATGTGTCAATCCTTTCAGTATGTCATTATTGAAACCTTCAGTTGTAATTATCTTGAGCTATATATCTTTCTGAGTTAAACTCAAATAGAGGTGCAAATGACTGATAACTGATTTTCTCTTGGGAGAAACTTTTGGCCAAGGGAAGAATAGAGAAGACATAAGAGAAACAGGAATTTGAGAGT
This sequence comes from Sapajus apella, assembly GCF_009761245.1. NCBI lineage: Eukaryota > Metazoa > Chordata > Mammalia > Primates > Cebidae > Sapajus > Sapajus apella. The sequence goes on from NW_022436948.1 coordinate 42,920,473, forward strand.
TGAGGGAAGGGCGCAGCACAGTAAAAAGGCAGAAAAGGGACTCTGGTATGTCCAAAGACAAGCCCTGCCTACTTAAATATTCTCAAGGTCACAGGCCTCCATTTACATATATTATCATGGAATTACAGGCGATGAATCAAAGCAACTGTGGGGAGTGTGATGGGTAAGTCTATGGGTAAGTCTGAAGGGGGATGACATTTTATTTGCACACCCTTGGAATAGGCAACAGAGCAAAGGAGAGGGCAATTGAAGAATAGAATTAAAAAATGGAAGTGGCTCACACCTGTAATCCCAGCACTTTGGGAGGCCGAGGCAGGTGGATCACGAGGTCAAGAGATTGAGACCATCCTGGTCAACATGGTGAAACCCCGTCTCTACTAAAAATACAAAAAATTAGCTGGACGTGGTGGCGCGTGCCTGTAATCCCAGCTACTCAGGAGGCTGAGGCAGGAGAATTGCCTGAACCCAGGAGGTGGAGGTTGCGGTGAGCCAAGATTGCGCCATTGCACTCCAGCCTTGGTAACAAGAGCGAAACTCCGTCTCAAGAAAAAAAAAAAATGGGATAAAGAAAACATGGAAGCAGTGTGGACAAAAAGCAAAGCAGATATCCTAATGGAGAGGCAGGGATTGTTGAGAAAGAGCCACCAGGCACTTATTAGAATTAGGTGGCAGTAGATAGCATGTAAGACTCATGGCACTGGTTTGGGGTGAGAAGACTTTCTGATTCCCTGTTTTTATCCTGTTGACTATTAACATATATCATTATGACAGTATTTTAGTCATTACCTATCTGGAGATTATTCTAGGGCTAACCAGATCTTTAGTGAAAGTGAAATTACTGGCTAGTTGTATTTCTCTCCTGTCTCATTTTTTCCCTGTGCACATTTCTTGCAATGTGGAAAACTCTGTGATTTTATGGTTAGTCACTAGCAATTTATTTTTCTTCTGATGTATATAAGTAGCACACTTAGTTCCTGAGTTATAATATTTGATGTTAAAAATTAAAAAGGGATCTTAGTTTCAATGGCAAACGTAAGAATAGTAGAAATCTCTGAAAGTGTGGATTTGGTTGTGGTTTGGTTGGCTTAGCATCAACTGATAACAGATAACAAAAGAATCTCTTACAGTAACTATTCTTGCAGCTATGTAATATTATATTACAAATTTCATTTATTACATAGTTCATTACTGAAATGAATAACAATGTCTGCTTCAACAAATTCTGCAAATGAAAGAATAATGGCATTTCCTCAAATGGCTGATTATAAAAGCCCACTCTTCAGTTAGCCTACGGGTACCCGGTCCATGGAGCTTCCTGGCCAGGTGTGTAGTCATTATTAGTCTATCTCTCAAAAGTATTACAATTTTTGCAGGAGTATCCACTCTGATACATAATTCTCCATTAATATTTGTTATAAACTTATTAATTAAAATTCTTTCTTATTTTAAGTGCTTGCAAATGGACAAGTTGAAGCAGTCAAAAATTTCCCAGTAATGATATCATAGCTTATCACACATGCTCTTTGTAAAATGATTCTAACTGAAGTGCAATACCCTCAAACAATGACCCAACCCTCTGGCAGGACCTCAGCATTTAGAGAGGTGCATGAGAGTCTCTGTACCTCAGGTAACAGCGAGCCATTGTGTGCACTGTTATCTTGATGGGCGGCAGTGCCTGTTGGGCTGCATTTGAACACTTTGCTAGGCAGAGTTCTTCACTGTTTTCTAAATTTACCGTGCTCATTACCTTGGGTAATGATTGGAAAATGTGCATAGTGGGCAGAGTCTACAGGTCTTTCAAGCCGCCTATTGAAGTTCCTACTCCATTGTCAACGTTTCCCTGTTGATTTCACTCTTCTTATTGCACCATGTTGTGAACGCCTGCAATGCTTACTGTTCTCCCTCTATGGTTTTTAATCGTGTGCTGTTTTTAACACTCTGTACATATTCCTGGTGCTCTGTGCCATAATAGCTTACTCTAAGTAGGAGGAGATTGTCTCTTTAATTTCTTTTGTCTCCTCTATAAGGTCTACAGAAAGGCTATTTTATTAAGTAAATTCTGGTCTTATTTAACAAATGATGTATAACCACTATGCAATATTTAAGTAGCTTAAAATTAAAGCTTTGCCTTAATGAGCAAAACGGTAAAATGGACTGATGATTACTAGGCATCCTTTGGAACAGATAGGCAGTGAGTTGCCGTGAAGGTGGCACTTCAAACTTCAAGAGCATATGAATGAATACATATTGTTAAAATACAATGACTTCTGTCAGAATCAATAGGAAGAGATGGTGTTAAATGATAGTTCTCTTCTTTAGTTCTTTTTCTTTAGAGTGTTTGAAAACAATGGCTACCTGCCTTCCGCTCGGTGCACTGGGGAATTCAGTAAGTTGAGAGCGCCAATGCCTTGAGGAGTGACAGACTGCTTGTACTTCCACAATGATACGTTCTTCTTTGCACAGAAGACCTAAACCAATTTAAAATCACAGAGTGGCATTATAGTTTTAGCTAGTAGAAGAAAAGCGAAGCATAAAATATTGTGTCAATAGGAACACATCGCAATGTGTGACGTTTTAACTGGAAAACTAGAGTAGGAATTTTCTAAGCATTATCAGGCACCCTCTAGTCTCAGGATAAAGCAATACATGCAGAGGGAGTCTCTCCGGCATGCAGTCTTACGGATCTTTGTCTGGACACTTAAACATTCTCAGCTTCAAAATGGAGTCAATGCTTTCTATTTTTCATTTATTCATTTACTAAAAATATTTTCAGGGTCCACTATGTGTTAGGACCTTTTCTCAGAACTAGGAGATTCAGAAGGAGAAAAAGAGAGAGTTTTTGCTCTTATAAATCTCATAGTCTGGTGTAATGTGCATGTGAGTTTGTGTGTGCATGTTGGGGGAGTAGACAGATCAATTAAGGTGTGCAAAATATCTAGAATATAGATATTTAGTAGCAAAAGCTGTTATTACTACTATGCACCAAGGATTTTACATCTATTATTTCTTATAATAATCCATATTTTAAGTAAAAGAAAATTTGATTTGACAAGCAATTGATTTGGTAAGAATTCCTTGAAGCTGACAAATGATATCCAAGGATCCTTCAGTGACACGATCTGGATTGAATACCCATTCCTAATGAATGTTATTTTCTTGGCACTGCCCTTTATGAGATACCATGCATTCAGGTTGCACTATGAGTAAGTATTTTAAGAATTATTATCCAAAGTATAGCAAATATGATGTTTTTGTCATAATGAGCTATAGTACATATGTGCCTCCATTTTGGCAGAAACCATGCATAACTTGCATCATGCTATGCTCTACCTGCTGAAATAATTTCTTACACTCAAAATTGTTTGATGAATGAATGAATGAATGAATGTGCTAGTGAGGGACCGTGTTACAGGAACTTCCTGGGTCGGCTAGAGGCTTTGTTTCCAGTGCAGGACTTTTCCCACCTCTGGCTGGCTAGGGGTTTTGGTTCCAGTTTTCCTGCCTTTGGCTCTTAGGGGCTTTGTGCAGGGACAGGGACTTTTCCTGCCTCTGGCCCCTGGAAGTGGAGGCTCAGTGACTCAGAGTTTGAAAACAGTAGCCAATCCAGTAAAAGATTCAAAGACCAATTAATCCAGAGAAAGTTTGAATAAAACCTCTCATTGGACGAGAACAAGAATGGGGAGGGAATAACTCAGGGATCTAATCTCCAGCCGCACCCTTCTGGGTCCCCTTCCATGCCGCGAAAGCTGTCCTTTCACTCTGCCTAAAAATCTGTACTACCGTACACTCTTTGGGTCCATGAGTTCTATCTGAGCTGTGACACTCACCGCGACACTCAGGCCCCTTTCCCCATTCTTTGGGGTTAGGGAAGCCAAGAACCTAAGTTCTGGAGAATCAGATTGCAGCTGATCCGTTTACATCTGTTTGCAAGCCAGCCAGGGGCAACTCTGAATGTCAGTGCGGTGAGTAACTCTGGATCCCTTTTGCTTGCTAATTTGTCCTTTTTCTTCTTCTAAATTTGTTAAGGAGGTAAATTACCAGGCACTGGTAGGCCAGTTAAAAGCAACAAGCATGGCCACTGGACTATCAGTGGGTACTGGAGGCTGTAAGACATTTTATTTTCTGTCACCTGCAATTTCCCAATCTAACCAAGCGGTGCCGGGACTTCATAACCTACGAGTTTTCGGGTGTAGGATTGGCACTTTGTATGGCAGAACTTCTCCATCTAGAGCACCACAGTCAGACCTGGTCTGAGACTCAAGTAGTTAATTACAGGGCCCACAGTGATAGGGCACACTCCTGTGATGGAAAGTGGGAGAAAAGGCTTTGGTCCAGAGGGTGTTGTCCCGGCCTTGGCCCTGTGGACAGCCGTTACCTTCTTTAAGATTGTTATGTTTAGAGACCCTTCTGGAGGAATTTATCCTCCTGGGGCAGTTTTATGGTCAGATCTATGTTAATTGGACCCTTGCTAGGGAATATAAATGGCACCCATCACCCAAGCCTCGCTGGCCTAGTTCTTCAAGGATACACTGGTACACGGCCACTAAACCTGGCAGTCCCTATGTCCTTTAAGGTGGCAAAAAAAGGACATTAGACAGTGAGAACATGCCCATTACGCTGGTAAGCATGATTAAACCTGGCAAATGGGGAAGGCCCATCAGGTGATCACGCATCAAGGGAGTAGGGAAACTATAAAGTGCTGTACAACTGGGGGACACCCCAAGCCTGGCAGCTGCAAGCAATAACCAGGGATGCGGGCATCCCTGTGTTCAATGTCAGATGGGTGCTGCTCTTTCCAAGGCAAAGTCACCCTTAAAGTGTACCCTGGATAATTGGGACCAATTTGATCCACAATCTTTGAAGAAGAAGTGGCTTATCTTCTTCTGCAGCATGACCTGGCCACAATACCCTTTCCAGAGTGGAGAATCCTGGCCACCTGAGGGAAGTGTAGATTACAACATCCTTCTACAATCAGAACTCTTCTGTAGGAGTGAAGGCAAATGGAGAGAAGTCCCCTATTTCTCTATGGGATAATCCTCAGCCAAGGAAGGCTTATAACTTATGTCCTACTGGCTGCTCCCCAGGTCTACTTCTACACCCAGGACTCCCTGAGGCTCCTTCCTCCACCAATACTGATAGGCTCTCCCCAGCTCCTATGACCCAAGAGGAATCAGGGAAAGCTGAAAGGACCAATCACCACAGGCTATAGGAAGCCCCAACTCTCCCCTCTACAGACTGTTGGAGAAGAATTTGGCCCAACCAAAGTACATGCTCCCTTTTCACTTACTGACTTAAAGCAAATCAAGGCGGACATAGAAAAATTTTCAGATGACCCAGACAGGTACATAGATGTTCTGAAGAGCCTGGGACAACCCTTTGAACTAGATTGGAAAGATATCATGTTACTGCTTAGACCTTAACCAGTAATGAAAGAGATGCTTCTCTAACAGCGGCTTAAGAGTTTGGGGACACTTGGTACCTTAGACAAATGAATGACAGAATGACACCAGAGGGAAGGGATAGATTCCCCACAGGATGACAGGCCATTCCCAGTGCAGACCCTCACTGGGATCCTGACTCAAAACGTGGGGACTGTAATTGCAGGCACCTATTGACCTGCATACTCAAGGGATTAAGATGGATCAGGAAGAAATCCATGAGCTATGCAATGTTATCCACCATAACTCAGGGAAAGGAAGAAAACCCAACAAACTTCCCTGAGTGGTTACAGGAGGCCTTAAGAAAATACACTCCCCTGTCACCAGACTCCATTGAGGGTCAGCTAATACTAAAAGACAAATTTATTATGCAATCAGCAGCAGACATTAGAAGAAAGTTCCAGAAGCTGGCCCTGGGACCAGAACAGAGTCTAGAATCGTTACTAAATCTAGCAACCGTTGTGTTCCATAAGAGAGACCAGGAGGAACAGACTGGAAGGGACAGAAGGGACAAGGAGAAGGCCGCAGTTCTAGTCATGGCCCTCAGGCAGGTGCACCTAAGAGGCTCGGAAGGGGGAAAGGCTTGGGTTAGCCACCCGTCTGGCAGAGCTTGCTATCACTGTGGCCTACCAGGTCACTTTAAGAAAGATTGTCCCAGAGGAACGGACCACCTCCTCGTTCTTGCCCACTGTGCCCAGGGGATCACTGGAAGGCACACTGCCCCAGGGGATGAAGGTTCCCAGGGCCTGAGGTGGCTAACCAGATGGCCCAACAGCAGGACTGGGGGTGCCTGGGGTAAAGCCAGCACAAGCCATCACCCTCACTGAGCCCCGGGTGAGGCTGATCATAGACGACCAGGAGGTTGATCTCCTCCTGAACACGGGCGTGGCTTTCTCAGTTTTGCTCTCCTGTCCTGGACAGCTGTCCTTCAAGTCTGTAACGATCTGAGGAATCCTAGGACAAGCAGTCGCCCAGCCTCTAAGCTGTAACTAGGGAGCTGTGCTCTTCTACCATGCCTTCTGTCTAGCCCAACAGCAGTTAAGGTAGTGGGACCTGACTTGTGGACCTGTCACCCTCTGCTGAATCCTTGGACGCCTCCTGAAGAAGCTCATAGGCCTTCTGCTCCACAGCCTGAGGTTCCAGGAGACTGTCCTTCATACACCTGTGAACCATTAGAGGATCTGTGGTTTCTCTTCTGACAAGACCGTCAGGAAAGTCACTACTCATGAGTCTAACTTACATTCTGGCATTAACAGGAATATCACTCTTAAATTTACTATTTGGAACTGGGCTCTATGTGGTCATCCTTAGGGACCGGCCCACATCCCATAGACTCTTTATGTCCATGGCTTTGTGCCTGATTAAACTTCTAAGAAATCTCCTCGTCTCCCTCTGCTATTGTCACTGCCTTACTGTGACCTCTGTTGTGGTCCTCATTATCCTCTTTGCTGCCTGTCTCCTGCTTCACTCCCATCCCACCTGCAAATGCACCCAAAGGGGTTACAACTGGAACAGTATTGGACAGGGAGCAAGTCCACTCTCTGGTCGGTCTTGGGGATGAGGTCACCAGGCCTCCTTTATATCCTAGACTTATATGCACAAAAATTGCTACACATCTGCTTTCCTGTGCACATACAACTCACACACATATTGGATGGGAACAATAATTGAGCCTAATTGTCCAGCTGCTAAGGGAACCACCACAGGCTTGACATATTTTACCCATGTCGGGATTTCAGATGAGGGCGTAGTTCAAGATCAGGCCCAGGAGCGGCATCTCCGAGAAGTGATCTCTAGCCGAGGCAAACCACGAAGTACCCCCAGTCCCTACAAGGGCCTGGACCTTTCTAAGCTACACGAGACGCTTTGCCACACTCCCGTCTGCTCAACTCATGCAACACCATCATCACAGGAATGCATGAGGCCTCCTCGGACAACCAACTGACTGCTGGATGTGTCGTCCACTGCACTTCAAACCATACATTCTGGTTCCAGTTCCAGACCTATGGAACATAACTGACCCATCCTGAAATCAAATGGAACTTACAGATCCCTTGGTTACCAATCTGCAAACTCCATCGACCTCAGACTTCACTTGTGTGAACTTCACTAACAGCTCCAATGCTTCTCTGTGCCGAAGCTGGGTTACCTTACCCCCAGGCCTCAGCTGCCGAGCACAGACTTATTCTGCGTTTGTGGTGCCTCAGCCTGCTGTTGCCTAAATAATACCCTGGGATAAATATGCCTTCTCTCTTTCATAGTGCCTCCCCCCACGACCATTTACACCAATTCTCAATTGCAGAGTCTTCTCCTGCCTAGGCCATGCCATACTTGAACCCAAATTCTTCCATTCATTATTGGGGCCAGAGTAATAGGCGGGCTTAGCACCAGTATTGGAGGAATTACTATTGCTGCTTGGTTTTACTATAAGCTATCCTAGGAATTAAATAATGACATGGAAAATGCTGCTGATTCTCTCGTAACTCTACAAAAGCAGCTTAACTCTTTAGCTGCCATGGCTCTTCAAAATCAAAGGGCCCTGGATCTGTCAATTGCAAAGAGAGGAGGAACCTGTCTCTTTTTAGGAGAAGAATGCTGTTACTTGGTAAACCAATCAGATATCATCCTAAACAGAGTTAAAAAACTCAGGAACCAAATAGAACAGGGGTTAAGGACCTCCAAGAAATAGGATCATGGAGCTTGTTTAACAGCTGGCTACCCCGGCACTCCCCTCTTCTAGGCCCCTAAATACCATCCGATTATTGCTTACCTATGGGGCTTTCTTCTTTAACCTTTTGTCAAATTCATTTCTTCCAGAATTGACGCCTTGAAGCTACAAATGGTCCTGCAAATGGAACCCCAAATGTCCTTGGCTCATGATTCGTATCATGGACTACTGGATCAACCTGCAGTCTCAGAAGACTCCCCTCTGGAGGAAACCTCAGCTGCAGGGCCCCTTCTGTGCTCCAGTTCAGCAGGAAGTAGTTAGAGCCATTGACACTCATATCCCAAGAGCAGCTGGACTTTCCTATTCAGCGGGAGCCTGAGCGATCGTGTTAGATGAACTTCTAGGGTAGGCTAAGGGCTTTGTTTCCAGAGCAGGACTTTTCCCACCTCTGGCTGGCTAGAGGCTTTGGTTCCAGTTTTCCTGCCTCTGGCTTTTAGAGGCTTTGTTCGGGGACAGGGACTTTTCCTGCCTCTGGTTCCTGGAAGTGGAGGCTCAGCCACTCAGGGTTGGAAAATAGTAGCCAATCCAATAAAGGATTCAGAGATCAATTAACCCAGAAAAAGGTTGAAAAAACCCCTCATTGGACGAGAACAAGAATGGGGAAGGAATAACTCAGGGAGATAATCTCCAGCTGCCCAGGCCTCCAGTGTCACCCCCTCCAGGTCACCTTCCATGACGTGGAAGTTGTCCTTTCATTCTCCCTAATAAACGGCACTACCACACACTCACTGGGCCCCTGAGTCCTATCTGAGCTGTAACACTTACTGCAACACCGAGGCCCCCTTTCCCGTTCTTCTGGGTTAGGGAAGCCAAGAACCTAAGTTCGGGAGAATCAGACTGCAGCTGATCTGGTTACACTAGGTTATATGAAGATCATTTTATCTCAGTCTTGTAAAAGACATGTTTTACTGGACTAAGCTCAAGTGATACATTTTCAGCAGAGATACCAGAGAACTTCAGACTGGCAGCAGTTCAGTGAGCATGACTGGCTTCCTTGTTTCCTTAAGGGAGATGTACTCAGATAGATAAAGGCATTCAGGCTGGTTTAGAGGAGGTCCTAAAAAGTCTCCAAAGCCTCCAAGTAGGGACTTTTCAATTTTCTTTTACGAACAGCACATTATCTTGACACTTCCTACATTACTGCAAAAAATACTTCCTGTTTTTCTGATCATCTAGCTCCACATATAATCTGTTTCTGACACCAGCACTTCCTTGCCACATTATCCACAGGCCCAGCAATAACAAAGGCCCACCAGCACTGCAGGTACAAAAGCCTGACCAGTCTGCATGCTTGTGCTGCCCGCTGATTCTCTCCTGTTGTAGAAAATCCATCATCCTGGAGAACACCTCTAACACAATGAGCTTTATTTTGTTTACTGCTAAAAGAATCCCTACAGGTCATCATCAATTGGTTAACTGACAGTCTGAGGAAGAACAGGCAAAATCATGTGTTCAAATAAAGATGATGCACTAAGGTCCTCCTGTATGCAACGTGTTTTGTTAGGCGCTTACAGCATGAAGGCGAGATTAAGGCCCAAACACTTGAAAAGCTAATAAAAAGTTTGTATCCAATGCCCTATGCTCTATGCAGCAGGCGCTTGCTCTTATTTTCTTCTGCAGGTGTTCTACATCTTGTAATATAACACATGATAGAGTTTTGATATATTTTTGAAATGAATAAAGCATAGCATTAGAGTTCAAATCTGTGAACTTTGAATGAACAAATGAATGCTAATGATCAGTTCTCTAGAAATTTAGATAAAAGAGTGATATATCTAGGCCTAGAAAAGCCTTAAATATATGCCCTATGCATCTATCTATTTATCTAATAAACATTTGAAACTCTAAAAGTGTTTCATATTTATTGCTTCATTTTACTTCTATTAACCCTCTTGGGATAGGGCAGGTATTATTAGTCATTTTGCGGATAAAATTGCAAAAAGAGTTCAACATAACTTTTCAACATACCATAGCTATTACCTGGTAAGTGTGGGGACTTGGTCTCAGTTCTTATTATTCTGGGCCCAGGGCTCCTTCCAGCAGAGTGCAGTGTCACCCGCCACTTTCTCATCAGCAGTCATGTTTCACTAAGTTGGTGTAGATGCTTCTAGATGCAAACTGCCTTACTCTGGAATCTGAAGGAACATGCTTGCAGTCATTCTTCCAGTCTTTTCAGTGCTATCTCTAAACGGTGAATATTTATGCATCCAAAAAAATCTGTGCTAATCAATGACAATGATTTAAGAATCCAAATGGGTCTTTCCAAATGCTATTGTGGAGTGTACATGAAATTGGCATTAGAGGGGGATTGAAAGGAAGAACATGGATAAGAACACAAAAACAGACAAGAGAGCGTGCCAATACCACAGCCGTCCATTCACAGGTGCTTCTTGGGCAGTGACTGTATAAGCCACACAGAGAGATATGAAGTGCGCCCTAGTTAGCCTGCTGGAAAAAGTTGCCTCTTAAGTGTGTTTTAGTCCATATGGTAGAGCACATTTCTAGCACGGGCACATCCTAAATAGCAGTCTTCTTTTTAGGGGACTGGAACAGATTTTGCAGGTGATAACCTGCCTGTGCCCGGGAGCAGATGTATTGCTCTGCAACACGAAGCTGATGCTTAACCTCTGCCTGGCCTCAGAAACCATTTCGGTGGTAGGAGCCAAACAATTTCATATACTTCAACCTAATGTTCCTTCAAGCCTCAAGGCTGCCTTGCTCCCTCTCTTGAATACCATCTCTTTTGTGCACAATCAAGCCCCTTAACAGTCTGGCGAATATGTTTTAAGGAAGTGGATTAATAAGACTCTGATGTTCTTTTTATGGGAATCAGGCTGCTCCCTCACAAGCTGCCTAGGTAAGACTGAGAATTGTTCATGTTGTCAGCTCAGACCACTCCTAGAATAATTGTCCTGATTACCTCGTGGTGCTTGCAAGTTGTTTCTGCTCATCTGACAAAGCAATAGGGATTTAAACCACATTTCTGTATATATGGTTAGGCCCTGCAGACTTGGAGTTTGAGGCAAGAAAGATAATGATTTGAAGATGATGTTGGATGCCTTTTTCTTTGTATTTGACTCAAAGCTCTGTTTAAACAAAATAAGTGAAATGCTTTGAAATATATATGTACATAAATATATATTTACAAAAATAAAAAATACATTTTTTTTCTCTCTCTTACTTTTTGCCTCATATTTCTATTCAAATGGTCTCAAACCAGTATTTGGAAAATAATTTGCCTTTTCTGGTTTCGAAGATATATCTCAATATTCCTGACATGGTTGATCTGGATCTCTGAAAATCACCAAAAAGTTGCATTATTAGTCTGTTAGTGTTTTGTTTCTTAAATATTATCTCCTGAGGCAATGAAATGTGTACCTTTCCGTGCATCAGCCTTTCGTATACTCTTGATGTCATGTCGTATACCTTGATGGGAAAACCTCTCTTCTGTTTATCATTCCTAGTAAAATGTCACTTGCATTTTCAATACAGCTTTCCCTGACATTTCAGGTCCTCACTGTTCTTACACTGTATCATTGAACTTAGCATTTCATACACATGATTGTCTTCCATTTCATATGCATGGGCATGAGGTTTACCTTTCAAGCTAGAATATCAGTTATGCTTGCAGGACTCATGCTGGCATTTTTTTTTCAAAGAAGAGAAAGGGATCCACAGAATGTTAGAGCAGGTTGTATGGCCCTGCTCTTTATGGTTGAGAAAACAGAAGCAGATTGAATGTTAATGTCTTGCTTGAAATATTTTACTGAGTTGGTGGCAGAAACTGCACCATGGAACCAGTTATTGACCCTTCTATCAGTCTGCTATTATGTCTACCGACTTACGCCTGATAGTGTAGCAGCAGCAGCCATGGGAAATGGATCTCTTGGACACCGAATACAGGAGGAAGGAATTTATTCAGCTGGGAGCAAGGTGGCATAGTTGCCTAACAGCCAAGCTCACTTAACAAAGGGAGGTTCAGCCTTTATATAGGCTTATACTTTAGATGTTACACATAGAAGAATCTTAAATTCATAGTTTTAGGACTCACATGTGAAAAGGTTTTGGTTTACAGTTTCAGGAATCACATATGAAAGGGTTCCGGTTTACAGTTTTATGACTCACATGTGAAAAGCTTTCTGGTTTGATCTTGTTTTAAGTAAAAATAGTGGCTTCTGGAGAGTTTCCCCAAGGTCTATCCTGTCACCTATAGGAAGGTAAAACCAGAGGAGCCCGTTGGTCAATGTTTTCTTCTATTGAAATGCAGCATGATAGTCAAAGGGGAAGTTGATCTCAGAAGCCTGGGTCTCCCTCTTCAATAGGTGTTCAATAAGTGCTTGACATGGATGAGTTGAGTTTTCCAGTCATTATTCAGTGCCTGAAACAGCTCATTTTGATTTGTTAACACTGGTGGTGTGTGCGTAAAACTCTAATAGCAATATATAGTATAATAAATATAAAATTTAGAGCCTTATAACATTGAAAAGTGATATTCAATTACTTAGACCTAATGCATTTTAGCACAATGTCACTTTTCTTTCATGTTCTAACAGTGAGGAATTACCAAACTGCCAAGGTTTGCTAGAAAAATATCATGAAAAGTGACCATGTTAATCAATATTAAATGTTATTAAAGTCTAAATTTACATTGGGGGTTTAAAGTTGTAATGAAATCATTATTTCAGATAATTTTTGTTTTAGTTAATAAACTTCAATAAAACATGTCAGAGACAGTGATTGTTTGGGAGATGAGGGTAGGACTCCTGGGTCATTGTTTATATCAGGGATCTTAAACCAGTAAGATCGACTGGGGTTTAGAGTTGCAGCTCTCATTCTATACTTTGCTCACCAGGAACTCCCTGGTGAAGCTTTTTGTGGTTGTTTGTTCATTTGTTTTAACTTTTGAACTATCTTTATTTAGGACAATACAACCTTTCAATACTGGTGAGAAGCTTTTTCAGTTAACTATTAGAGTTTTCTGTTTAGTTATATCCACACTACAACATAGATAACTTGAAACAGATTATTCATGTGTTTAATAATTCTATTCACAGTTCTATTTATATTTTCACTGGTGGTAAAATATTTTTCTGACTTGTATTGTGCAGACTTACAGGATGATTCTAAGAAAAATGTCAGAGATGCATGTTTTAGTAATCACTTTCTTGTGGCTAATGTGGGTAATATACCACAAGCGATTGAGTTCTCATTGCTTTAGGTGTTGAGAATGTGCATGCATACAATATCTCCACTAAGGCATACACACATGCCTACTTAAAGGTAGGTGCTGTATGTTCTGGTTAATCAAGGCAAAATATTCCAGAATTTTTGCATAACTGAATCTGTTTAAATTTAGGTCAATTTAGTGCTTCAAAATAAAGAATCACACTTTACCCACCTCCATCAAAATATTTGGACTCCTATCTTCACTTTTAGGATTGTGAACTAATTTGGGGATGCAGGGTGTAATTCTCTAGTAAGTTGCTACACTTACAGTTTTCCTAAAAATCTAGGACCTATGGATACTAACATTTTCAGTGGAATTCTGACAGATCTGCATTGAACCAAAACTCCTCCTTATTCATCTGTCATAGGTAAATTCTATAATTTGACCTCCACTTTGGAGAATGGTCTAATGCTGAATTATAACTTGAGAATGTATGGGAACAGAAGGCCTTTTGATATTGACATTTGGAAGGAGTTACATTCTCTGGAGGTCTACACTGAGATGGAGTTTGTGGTGTGAGTGATTATTGTGGATCTTCATGCCTGATGTGGAAGGGTGGAACAGGATGGAAAGGACGCAGTTGAACTTTGAGGTAGGACTAACAAAGCTCCACCCCATATAGTGGGGAGGCCTGGTGTGACTACTGCTCGCCAGTGTCCTATACTAGGACTCTACCTTCTCCAGTTCTGGATGTGGGCTTCCCTACAAAGAGCACCATCTTGAGCTAGGTGGCTCTCCACAGCTCAGACGGACCTAAGTTCTGGAGCCTAGAAGAAGCTGTCAACAGGAAGTTGCATGCTGACTACATTCTCTGTGGCTGGACAGCAGGAGTAGCATCTCTACATCAACCACTTTTTGATCTAAACTTCCGCAAAAGAGATCCACTCGATTTTTGGAAGTTCTACTAATTCTGTGCTCTTCCTTTCAGAGCTCAGAGAGTTTTCCTTCTTAGAGATTGAGGAGCGGACAATTTAAACCATAAACTGTAGTGCTTTAGAAGCACTAGAGTTATTTTGATTTACCTTTTAGAATAACCTTCTAGTTTTATAGATGATGAGAATGAGATCCAGAGACATTGCATGGCTTAATTAACATGAAATAAACTTTATTTTTTTAACACAGGAAAAAGATTTGATTCAAAAACTTTAGATTATAATTCAAACCATACTGTGCCTCAATATAGCTGTATTTTAAAACTATCTGGTCTTACAATTTTTTTGTCTTAATGTTTTGATCATAATCGTCAGCAAGAATTAATGTAATAGGAAGTGATACCCTTGGGTATTACCCAAATTGCTGTTTATTTAAATAACAGAGAAAATGGTGACATCTAGAAAAGTAAGGAAAAGCTGTACAGGCTTGAAGCACTCATTTAAGGCGTTTTTCATCTAAAGAATATCCTCCTAAATAAAGAGCTATTTTAATAATTAGCACTCCAATGTATAAAGTGACACCATTAACAATGGGAAATTAAAAACATATTAAATTAACATATCAAAGATCACAAAGTGTTCCTTACAAAGCACAGCCCTTAGAGGCAGTTATAAACAATCAGCAGTGGGGTCACTCTTAGGTTAATGGTATGTTTGGATTACAAGTTTGAGGCTTTACAAAATGCATTTTTCAGGACCAAGTTAACCAATCTTACTCAAATAGAAAAGAAATAGAACTTCTATCATTAAACACTGCTTTTCAGCCTCAGACAATATCCATTTTCTACGTGAATCAAGCCCTAAGGAACAACTAGTTCTGAGAAAATACCCTGTTTCAGTGTACATGGCTGCTTTGTAACTTATTTGGTAGGGAGGTACTCTATCTTTTTAATAAAATAATCCTTTTGTTACTGAAAGTCTGTTAGAAATTTAATCTCACATTTTCCAATCTGAGTGAAGAGAGGCTCAAAGCAGCTCAGCATTTAAGGGTAGAGTAATTGGGATACTGAATGTAAAGGGGTTCAGGCTCACATTCCTGGATTCTAGGTGAGCTTAAGTGTCAGGGGCTTTTTAGCAAAAGCTTTTGTGGACAGATATTGGAAGAGTTTAATCATGTATAATGAGATGAAATATGTCTTACATTGGATTTTAAGAGCATACTGTTCATGAAAATTGGGAATTAAAAGTGGCATTTTTTTTTATTTATTTGCCTTTTTTTTTACTTTTGATATTAGCTAAACTGAACATAGCTTTTAATGTAGTGAAGTTTGCTGTAGTTTTATAAATTAAATCAATATACATTTGAACCACTTCATGCTTCATGTGTCATTAAAATAATTTTTTTCTTTTTATAGTTCAATTGAAGCAGAATATTTCCTTGCCCCTTGTGAACCTTGCAACAGGGGTGCCTGGCTTCCTCAGCTGGCTGTGCCCAGCCCCTCATGGGAGGGGGAGCATGCAGTTGAGTGATACAGAAGCCAGGGTGAGTGCTTTTGGATGCTGGCAGAAAGAAACTCTGTACCAGCCCTGTGGCAGTTTCTAGGAAGGTGACTGCAATCCCTGAAGCCCAGAGGGAGTATTATAGTCAGCGCTCTTTTAGCTTTACAGTCCATAGGTGACTTAAGTGTTAAAACCTCAGTAGAGGGTCAGCATGACAGCATTTTGCATGAGCGTTCATGGCTCCAAGCTCTTGTCCAGCATCCAGGATAAGTAAGATCACAGAAATCAATCAAAGATGGTTAATGCAAGGGTTTTATTGTTGATGAAAATGGTTCTCAGTGGGATGAGGAGCTGAAAAGGGGATGAGATGGGAAGGCAGTCATCTCCAAAAGTTTAGCCATCACTGGCCAGACTCCTCTCCAAAGCTCTGTCAAGCTGTCCCTGTGAAGTCAAGCTGCTTCTTTCCAATGTCCAATCATAGTTTCCAATGTCCAGTGGCTTCTGCTTTCTTTCTCTAGCTGAGCCTGGGGTTTTATGGGCACAGGTTTGGGGGCAAGTGCAGGCTATGGGTGGTTTTGGAAAGGGCAACATTTTGAAAGGAAAACAGGAATGTAAGTCATCACTTTGGGCTTCAGTTCTATGCTTGAGCGGGGTTCCTTGCTAAGGACCCATCCTCTTCTGCCCAGAATTTCCTGCCTCCTCTCCATATCATTTCCCTCTTCTGAAGGGGCACATTTAACTGCAGTAAGAATGCAGATAATTATCAATCTTAGCTACCCCCTGCTGATGGGGGCATTATTTTGGGGAGAATGGCAGTCAGATTCATCCCAGTGGTCTACCCAAGGGACCACAGCAGAAAGGAGCCATAGTCCGAGGCTCTGTTTGCCTGAACATTAGACGTTTGATGACCTCTATGTGAGAAGAAACACGTTTTACAAGGTTAAGTATGCATGGATCAAATATGTGTATTACACAAAGAGGAGTTAAAAGGAGAAAATCTGTGCCAAAGATTATAGAAATAAGTGAAATATGGTAATCATTCTGAAAACAACATTGTACCCTGTTGTATAGAACAGAACAGGTAAAAACAGTAAGCATAAGCAAAAGTGTAAAGAGGATATCCATGGAAAGTTATTAACACTTAGTTTTTGTGATTTTGTAGTTTGAGGTCTCTGATCTTTCCACATTGGTAATTTGGCTTTTCTTCTGTGTTGACAGAGGTAACTCTGTCGGCTCCCCAGGCCTTCACTCGTGTATAAAGAATTCAAGAATCTATTCCAGTGACTTATTGTTAAAGACTGAGGTGGCCTCTTTCAGGAGGTTCCCTAAAGTACTATCTAGGTTCCAGGGCCTGTTTCTGCAGCTTCCTCTTGATATCACGGGTTGCCTTGAGTAATAAATGTATCCTTTAGGATTGGTTGTCTCTTGACAGAATTAGGAGAAAGAGAAGTGTGCTTTAGCAAGGCCTCTCTTAGCCTTTCCAGGAGAGCAGTGGGATTCTCATCACATCCCCAGTCTATCATGGATAGCTCAGTATAATTGATAGGCTTAGTGCTAGTCTGATGTAAGCCCTTCATTATGCATACTTGAGACTGTCTTCTATTCTCCCGTCTTGTCAGAAGAATCCCACTTAGGGTCATCCAATGACCCCTCTCAAGTTCGATAAAGTTTGACCATTTCCTTCAAGTTGTATAAAGTTCAGCTCCTTTCCTGACACTGTATGTGATACAAAACTCATCCTCAAATCCTTCTGTCACTTGCAGAATGGCCTGCTTCTCTTAGTTACTCAGGGTGTGATTCAAAAGTAATATAGTCTTTCCAGGAGAGTTCAAATACTTGGATTAAATTCTGGAAAGCCTCCATGCCTCTCAGTCATCTGAAAGCTCTCCAAGATCCCCCAAAATGATCCTTAAGTTCTGTAGAGATAAGGGGATCTGGACCTTACTGGGGGCAAATTCATCAGGCGTCTGCTGGGGGGGGCAAGAGTGGGACTGGTGCTTGTCTAGGGTGAGGATTTCTAGGAGGGGGCAAACGAGAAAGAGATTAGGGATGGGGGGATGGGGTGGACCCAGAGCTGGCTCCTCTGCTGGAGGTGCCTCTGTGGTTTGTTTCTTTAATTCCCTGGGATTTCCCCTTGTTGCCTCTCTTGAGATGGCAAACAGCGAGGGACTATGTTAACTTCTCTTCCCAGGTCTACAAGGGGCATGGCTTCAAAGGCAAGAACTTCCCAGGGCCATCCCTCCATCCACCTCCCCATCCAGGAACCTAGAGTTCTTTGTCTAACTTTCCCGAGCTTGGGCTAGGTAAAATTCCAGGTGAGCTTTCTTTGTTCAGAAAGCCCTCCAAATGCCCTGGCAGGAGGGGCTCTATTGCAGGCCAAGCAGCCAATCCAATATCAGAGTCAAAGATCAATCACTCCAGAGGAAGTTTGAAAGAACGCCTCCCACTGGACAAGAACATGAATCGGGCGGGAATAACTTCAAAGTTAACGCCCCCACTGTCCCTCACCTGTGTGGACTTCTTCTCCAGATCCCCTCCCACGGCAATGTGGGAGCTGTCTTTTCCTCTCTACCTGTGTGGATTTCCCTCTCTGGGATCCCCTCCCACAACACTGTGGGAGCTCTCTCTACCTCTCTCTCTCTCTCTCTCTCTGCCTAATAAATTGCTCTCTGCAAAGCTGTTTGGTTCATGATATTCATATGAACGGTAGGCCCACCGTACTTCCAGTGCCTCTTCCCACATTCCTTGGGCAAGGGAGGCCAAGAACCTGGGACACCTGGTTACAACAGGAGGACTGGGTTAATTCTACATGGTCAGAAAAGGTCTGGGATACCCTGCAAGGTAAAAGAAGCCTGCATGTATGGGACCTCAGACCATTTGCCCTCACGTTGACAGAAAAGGTCCAAGTGTGGGATAGTATCAGAATGAATGGTTTCTTCCTAACGCCAAGCCAGTCCTTCATGCAGATCATAGTTTGGCCAAACCTTTGTGCAGAGGCCTTGAGGCAGTTTTCCTCCGGAGTCTGAGGATCAAAGCACTGATTCATGATACACTGCAGAAGAGTACAGACTTGGGATGGTAAAGATAATAGGTTGTCCACTCTGCAAGACAGGAAAACAGGCATCCTTCATTTCTCTTCTTTCTTTCAGTGAAAACTCAGGGTGTGAGGGAGAGAAAAAAAAATCTCCTTTTTCTGTTCTGTGTTTTTGTCTCAGAGACTCAGCAGTCTTAGAAGGACACCACCCATGGGTGTCCTTGCGGCCTGCGCTCATGAAACAGGGAGGTCCTAGAGAATAGGAATTGCTCTCACTCACCTACACCTCCATCTCTGCTACTGTCAGCATCCTTTGGGTTCCCTGAGCATGGTCTATTCCATGGAGCATGGCCTCCTTCCACGAAACAGGAGAATAATCAGCAGGAATTAGTCTTGACCATCTATAATGTGCCTGTTGCCTGGCTTTGGATCCATCAGATCTGGTTTTTCTTTCTAGGGCCTCAAACTGAACTTTAGAACTGAGTTTGGTATAAAAAGGTGTCTCAGGGGTGCATGGATTTATTTACATTATGTCCCACATGGGGCTTGCCAATTTTGCAGTTATTAGCTGGTAGAGGTAACTCCTCTATTGCTGCCCTATCATAAGCAGAGTGGTGGGTAGAAAAAGAACCCTCTCACATATAAAAGAGGAAAAAGAACAACTTAAAGGGACAGAAGAACTTCTTGCTCTATGCAAATGGGTTCCTTTAATCACTGTATCCTTCTCCAAGTTCGGACTGAGCTGAACTCCTCAGCTAGGAGAGGAAAGACTCAATGGGAATGTGGTGGGAGGGAACGGTGAGTGGGAAACACTGACCATCTGGCCACGTGTAGTGTCTGGCTCCCAAGACTGCCCTGGGGCCCTGGTGGCAACCACAGTTCTCTCCTCCCCTGTGTGGCTGTTGGATGTGGCACATGCATGCTATGGACACACCCAAATGCCCCAGCCGGAAGTGGAGGGCTCAGGAGAGGAGCCACTGTGCCCTGTGTGCACCTGTGGCTGTTGGGCGAGGGTGGAGATGACATCTCTAAGAACAAATGAAAATCACGTTGCTCTAAATTGCATATCTGGTCGCTGGACCAAACTCTCATTCTACTTAGTAACATTTCTGCAATTTGCAGCACAACCCTTAACATTATAAAGGAAGAGTGAAAGAAGAAAGGTAAGATACCCTAGAAATGTCTGTGGCCATCACCTTAATGGGTGATTCGGGACTGGGCCCAGTCTGTCTTGGGCCTTCTGGCAACACCAAGGAGTGGCCGGATGCCTTCAGTCATCCCAAGATTTTAATCCAGTCCCACTTGATGGCTAGACCTTTGTGAAGGAAAACAGAACCAACATTCCTTTTACCTGAAAAAAAGAGAGATGGCAGGGTTGCATCCTGTCACCTGCAAGTGGCGTAGCTCAGAGGAACATCTGAGGACAAGAAGCCTTGGAAAAAAAGTGAAGGGACATATCTGGCAGATCCACACTTATTCACCTTTGTGATGTATCCATGATGGGCCCCAAATGAAGAAGGATATTTTCCTGATCCTTCATGGGGTTTGTGACAGGGGTGCTTTTCTTACTCATCCCATAGCCCTCAATGCTTGTGGGAGAGGGAGCATGCAGGTAAGTGGATGCAGGAGCTAGGGCAAGCACTTTTGGGTGCTAGCAGGAACAAACTCTGTACTGGCCCCACAGCAGTGTCTAAGGGCTGTGCCCACAACCCCAAAGCCCCAGGGGGAGTGTTACAGTCAGTCCTCTTTCAGCTTTGCCACCCATGGATGGCTTAAGTGTTAACAGCTCAGTGGAGGTTCAGTGTGACAGCCTTTTGCATGTGAACTTGTGGCTCTGAGCTCTTTGTCCAGCATCCAAGAGAAATGAGGTTGCATGAATGAATTAAAGATGGTAAATGAAGCGGATTTTATTGCCGATGGAAGTGGCTCTCAGCAAGATGGGGAGTTGAAAGAGGGATAGGACAGGATGACAATCATCCCCTGAAGCTCTCTGTTGTTAAACTGTGCCTCCGATGTCAAGCCACTTCTCTCTGATGTCCAGCTGTAGTCCCAATGTCCAGCTGCTCCTCCTCTTCTCCTCTGACTGACCCTGGGGTTTTTATGGGCACAGATCGGGGGCACTGCAGGCCATCTGTGGGTCTGGAAAAGGCAACATTAGAGTGAGCAAGCAGGGATGCAAGTGCTCACATTGGGCCTCAGTTTCAGACTTGAGGGTGGGGCCTTTGCTGGGGACCCACCCTCTTCTGCCCAGAATTTCCCTGCCTCTTGTCCCTATCATAATCACTATACTTACAGGTAATTTCTCACAGAGAATACCAGGCATTTCCTAAGTTTCTCTTCCTAGATGCTTGTGAAAAGCATTCTATAAAATTTGTAAGCATAAACATTCTAAGAACATTTTGGAAAGCTTACCTGCTTCACTAAGTTGTCCTGGCAGTTTCTTGCTCCCTAAGCCATCTGCCACATCTGGACCCTGCTTCAACCCTAACTGTGGCTTGTGGCTCACTCAGCTATTGATATTCTTCCACGTGGTCCTTCAGCCCAAGAATACATCCAGGCTAGTCTCTTAACTACCAACAAGGAAAGCAAAGAAGAGGCTGAAATTTTAAAAAACAACTTATTAAGAATATGTGGATTCTGGGAAAAATTACCACAGATTAATTGACACTACTCAAGGCCAAATTCAGGCACATCATTGAGATATTTGTGAAATATGCTTTTCTTTTTGCTTTTGCCCTAATATCATGTACAGGGACTAGCTGATCTTCCCTCTAATGGGGGTTTACTTTTCCAAGTCTATATTACTTTGACTTCAGTCTTCTTCTATAAACTTCTGTAATGAAAAAACAATGAAGCTCTACTATTACTTTTAACTAAAATATCTATCTCTCAAATCCTTATTGAAATCCCTGTGTTAACATTTTCTAAGGAATATTAATCATATTTGCTTTGATTTGAAGGATGTGTTGTGACCCTGCCCTGTGGCCCTAAAACAAAATAACTCTGCTTATTTCATCTTGAGTCTATCAGTCTTAAACAACACTTTACTTTGGATAACAATCTGAGTCATGTTCCACTGTCAAATTCAATTCAATTCAAATCCTCTCTACAGTGGTCATTTAGGTATCTGTGGTCTTCTTCATCTCAGCTCTGAATGTACTGCAAACTACCACTTAGAAAAGTATGCACATATAACTTTATGAACAAATACATTTTTATATGTATATATGTATATTTGTCAACCTGCTTACTGACAGAAGCATTACCTTTTCCAATTAAGCAACAGAGTTTTCAGAATCAATATCAAAATAAAATGACCAGCCACACCACTAAATTTCTTAGTGTGAAGTATCTGCATTCAGGTTATATCATTCAGGGTTCTCCATAAGCAGAAAAATAAAACAAAACAAACATTATTTGCAGCTCTTAAATAATAACTTTTGCCATTGTAAATCAAATGTTCCTGAAAGTCTATTTTCAGAATGTCTTGCTGCTGTGTCTACTAAGAAAACTCTAAAATATACATATTAATTTTTTGATGGTTAAAGATTTTTTTAAGCTTATATAACTACATCACTCCTAAAATTATTCATTTTTATGAACATAGACATGCATTACTCATATTCCAACAGAACATGGTATTTGGCGTTTTTGACAACATGAGGGGAAAATATTTTTTACATTTTCATGAGATCCATGAGTTTTAATTTGCATTAAAACAGTGACAGCTTTATAGTATTTTGCAGTTTATAGAACAATTCTCACTAGACAGATTGATGTACAAACATCTAGAAATTCATAAAAAGTAATACAGAAGATTTTTAAAGGGAATACAGTTCAACATTATATATTTTAATTTTGCTGCATATGTGTTCAGAAAAATAATTTTTAAAAAGTTATAGATTGTTGAAACTCATTTTATAATATGATAGTTAACTTTTGCTTTGCAATAAAATTTCCTAAAATTTTGTGGCTTAAAATATAGCAATTGGCTTAGCTTATGATTCATGGGCCAGCAATTTTTCCTGGCTTCAGTTGGGTGGTTCTGCCAATGTGGCCTAGTTCAACTGATCCCTGCTTGGTTTGCTTATGTTATTTGCAGTCAGCTCTTAGATTAACAGGTGGATTACCTGTTCTAGGACAGCTTAGCTGGAACATCTTATCTCTATTCTATGTGGTTCTCCCATTATCCAGCAGGCTACCCTGGGCTTATTCACATACATAGCAATTGCAATAGGCTTTCCAAAAGTAGCCAAGAAGAATAACTCTCAATTCAGAAGCACTTTGAAAGCTTCTCCTTGCATCACATTTGCTAACATTCCATTGGCTAAAATAAATCACATGATCAAGCTCAGAGTGAGTGTGACAAAGCATTTAAAGTTATATGACAAGGTATCATGAATAGAGAGATGAGAATTTTTGTACTCAATCTACTGCTCTGTAAAACAGTGCACTGTTTCAAATATAAAGTGATGCTCATTCTCTGAAATAATTATTAAGTATTCTTCCTTTTAAGGTGCTAAATATATAATTAAGCCTCTGTGCTTCAAAGTACTTGATTGTTATTTAGTCAATCTTTGTGACTGAAACCCAATACAAAATTGTAATTTCATACTATGTACTTCTAGGAGATCACAGCAAAATCCTATATCTGCAAGCCCATATATGTAATCAATCCTTTATTACTATATTTTTAACTTAAAAACTGGTAAAAGAACAAAGCTGGAGGCATCACACTACCTGACTTCAAACAATACTACAAAACTACAGTAACCAAAACAACATGATACTGGTACCAAAACAGATATATAGGTCAATGGAACAATAGAGGCCTCAGAAACAACACTACACATCTACAACCATCTGATCTTCTACAAACATGACAAATACAAGCAATGGGAAAAGCATTTCCTATTTAATAAATGGTGCTGGGAAAACTGGCTAGTCATATGCAGAAAACTGAAACTGGACCCCTTCCTTACACCTTATACAAAAATTAACTCAAGATGGATTAAAGACTTAAATGTAAAACATAAAACTGTAAAAACCCTAGAGAAAACCTAGGCAATATCATTCAGGACATAGGCATGGGCAAAGACTTCATGACTAAAACACCAAAAGGAATGGCAACAAAAGCCACAATTGACAAATAGAATCTAATTAAAGAGCTTTTGCACAACAAAACAAACTATCATCCGAGTGAACAGGCAACATACAGAATGAGAGAAAATTTTTGCAATCTATCCATCTGACAAATGTCTAGTATCCAGACTTTACAAGGAACTTAAACAAATTTGCAAGAGAAAAATAACCCCATCAAAAAGTGGGCAAAGGATATGAAGAGAAACTTCTCAAAAAAAGATATTTATGTGGCCAGCAAACATGAAAAATAGCTCATCATCACTAATCATTAGAGAAATGCAAATCAAAATGACAGTGAGATACCATCTCACACCAATTAGAATGATGATCATTAAAAAGTCAGGAAACAGCAGATACTGGAAAGGATGTGGAGAAATAGGAATGCTTTTACACTGTTGGTGGGAGTGTAAATTAGTTCAACCATTGTGGAAGACATTGTGGCAATTCCTCAAGGATCTGGAACCAGAAATACCATTTGACCCAGCAATCCTATTACTGGGTATATACCCAAAGGATTATAAATCATTCCACTATAAAGATACCTGTGCATGTATGTTTATTGTAGCACTATTCACAATAGCAAAGATTTGGAACCAACCCAAATACCCATCAATGATAGACTGGATAAAGAAAATGTGGCACATATAGACTATGGAATACTAAGCAGCCATAAAAAATAATGAGATCATGTTTTTTTTAGGGATATGGATGAAATTAGAAACTCATTCTCAGCAAACAAACACAGAAACAGAGCACCAACACCACATGTTCTCACTCATAAGTGGGAATTGAACGATGGGAACACATGGACACAGGGAGGGGAACATCACACACTGGGACCTGTTGTGGGGTGGGGTACCAGGGGATGGATAGCATTAGGACAAATACCTAATGCATGTGCGGCTTAAAACTTAGATGACGGACTAATGGGTGCAGCAAACCACTATGGCACATATATACCTATGTAACAAACCTGCACGTTCTGCACATGTATCCCAGAATTTAAAGTATAATTTAAAAAAGGCAAAAAAACCACAAAACACCTTTGTAAATGGATGACTAAAAAACTAATACCTTAAAATAAATATTCATTCCCAATGTTGGCAAGAAAGAGCAGCTGGAGAGAATTCTACATCATGCTGATAATGATAATTTCAAAGCATGTAACATTCTAATTAAACTAGTTGATAGCTTAACACCTTTGTATTTCTTCCTTTGCAGAATTGCCAACAATTTTGATAGACATTCTTTGAACAGAAACTATTTGCCATCCCAATATATTTTAGTTGGACAAGATTTTATATCGTCTATATTCTTTTGCCAAATTAGTGTTGATTTCTTAGTCTTGAGAGATTATTTGGAAGTACAACATGATGATATGTTTCTAGGAGGATTTAATCATCACATAAAAATGAAAAATAATAACCTTACTTGTGAAAATGGTTTCTAGATATTCCTGATAATTAAAGAAATTGCAGTCATCATATAAAAAAGATTTTCAGTAAGAGGAAACTCGATCCTTGTGGCAAGACAACTTTATATTTCTGCTTAAATTTGTTTAAATTAGTTGTAATATGCTATACTTTTATATGCTTTGATTTTATTCTAGAAAAGAATATACAAGGTCAAAGTAAGTTTCTGTCATAACTTTGCTAAAATTGGTTCTTATCATTCACTAATCAAACTAACTGAATGAAAATTATATACATATACTAGTGTACATAGTATGTGTGTGAATTCTTATTTATTTGTAGCAAGTTTGGATGGAAAGACATATTGACCACTTTCTCAGGGTATTCTTTTGTTTTCACATGGACTATATTAATATGAGAAGGCTATTTACAGAATGTAATCTGGTGAAGATTCATTCTATTTGCAAGAAACAGCATTATAATTCCAAGGAAAATATGAGCAAACCCATATGCATAAAATAATGGAAAATATTAAATTTCCAGTCATGGTTGTACTAGAATAATGATTTACCATTCATTTATTTATTCACTCATTCATTAAACATGGATTCTGTGTATTGAACACTGTCTTAAATATTGAGGGATCACAGAAGAATAAGGCGCAATGCTTGCCCAGCGGCATGCAAACGATGAGATGGGATCTCCAATCTACTCTGCCTGCCTCCTTTAGAAAGAAACTCAAGACCCTGTAATAATCACTAGCTAGTTCTCAGCAAAGTGTGATTTTTATAGAGAATTGCATATATCTATTTCCTAACCTTAAACATTTTACAACTTTAGGAACATATATTACCTATATTAATGTATGCACACTAAAGGATTATAAAATCAAAGGGAATAATGAGGTATTAGAGGACTTTTTAATACGTTCTTTTGTAATTTAGTTATCTTTCTTTCTCATTTATGGACTAGGGTTTATTTTTCCACTCTTCAAAGTTAAAATAGTTTCACTTTACCTTGCAATAAAGTCCTAAATACTTACCAAGTCTGCAAGAATTTTCTTTGATGTAATCTCAAACTTTTCCCTGCTTCCTAGTACACCATTTTACAAATTCTGAAGAACAACTTTATTTACATTTTTCCTGCCTATTATATGCTTTTATTGAATCCCTTTATTCTTATTTTCCAATCATCAATCGTTTTTTTCTGATTAAAAACATAGTTCAAATATTAAAATTTGTTTTAAACTATTAAAAAATTTTTGCTTTCGCTGATTTACCTGTCTGAAGAGCTTCCCTCATATAGTAGGTGTTCATTAAATATTTGTTGAATAAATTGATCATGTCAAAATTTTATTTAGTAGTTATTTAATTTGAGATTGTACTATAGGTAATGATGTATCTTTCTCTTACCCATTAATTTGTTAGTTCTTTGAGAGATAGAACCCAAAATAGTCAGTTTTCTATGTCTGTGCATTCCACAGTCATGAATTCAACCAATTACAGAACAAATATATCTGAAAAAATGAATGGTTGTGTCTGTATTTACCAGCCATTTACATTGCAGGTACTGCAAGTAATCTAGAGATGCTTTAAAGTACACAGGAAGATGTGTGTAGGTTGTATGTAAATACTCTGCATTTTATATAAGGGATTTGAGCATCCCTGGATTTTGCTATTTGCAGTGGTCCTGGAAACAATTTCCCATACACACTGAGGAACAACTGTATTAATATTTTTTTGCAGGACCTAGCACTCCTGCTCAACAGAAAGGTAAAAGCTAAATTGAATCAGGGCCTTTTCTAAAACTGGGAAGCTGATCAAGTACTTTCATGTGACTAGACAAAAGGAAAAGGATTTTGAATATCAGTGATGATTTCACAGGCAGAAGATACTCCACTCTACACGTTTACCTTTCTTTTGGTAGGAAATACACTTCTGAGATGACCTAAGCTATCTTCTGCTTTGGGTCTCTTTTGAATTTTCCTTTATCTGTTCAATGAACTTGAAACAAGAAGGCTGATGAACAAAGTGAAGGCTCACCTCAAACTCATTTGTTGATCATAGTCAAGTTATTTAAAATGCCATAGCTTTCCTCATCTGTAAATGGATCTGATAATATTTGTCTTGGTGATCTCATAGGTTTGCTTTGAGAATATAATAGAATATTTGCATATGTTTGGAGACATAAACAAAGCTGTATTATTCTAAGTTTCCTTAGAACAGGCTTTTAGCTTCCTCAGGGACTTAGCAAGGAATGTGGATTTTAATATACTACAGAAAATTAATAATACTGGTGGGGAGAGAAGAGACATCGTTACGGAGGGCTCTCTTTACTTACCTGGCTGGTTTCCTGCCTCCCCCAGTTAACTCTTTGTGATGGCATCTTTCCTTTTTCTTCATAGGGATAATCAAGATTTGCAGTAATAGATTTGCTTGTTTCATTTTTTCATTTTACATTTTACGAGTCCATAGGTTTGATGAGGGTATAAAGTGTACCTGTGAAATAATGTCTATGTGCTGAAGTACAAGTGTAAGATTAAATAAAAGTAACCCAGGATCAATGGGTCTCCAATTTTAACGTGAACCAGAATCACAGAAGTCGTTAAAAATACAGACTCTGAATGTCAATGTGGGAGACTTTGATTTCGGGGCCTGGTCACCCCAGATGTTTCTAATGTGAATGGTCAGCAGATCTTCCTGTGATACATAAAGACAGGGTAATGCATTTCCTGCGTTTGTGGGGGAATCACCACTGTCCTCAGCGATTTAGGAAGAATTAGAGCCGCCTTCTTGACACACCCGGAAATGAACCCCTCTGGAAACGTACACTGGGAGGAGGCAGATTAGCCCTTCCTTTGTCTTGGAACACAGCAATTACAATTCAGACTTTTGAAGGGATTGAAAATGAGGCTTCCTAAGGATGCAGTTTGGCAGATTGTAGCAATGCTGTGTCTTTGGGCATTGAATGCCTGCCAGAAGCACTTGCCCAGCACTAATTGCAGAGCACCTGAACTTTTATCCATCATCTGTTCTGCTGCACAAAAGCTTGAACACTCCGATGAATAGTTTGTATTCTTCCCAGCAGCTCCAGGACAGGAGGAAAATCCTTTCATTTAATTAGCCTATTATTTTCCATTTTGAAGCTTCAATAGAGATTTGGAAACAGGTGCCAGTTTCTCTCCAGCCTCTAGGCTTAAAGAAATAAGAATAACTGCTACTGAGAAGCGAAAGCAGATAAGGCTCCGCAGCAATGCCATTAACTTGCCTCTGCCTACGTAGTCCGGAAACAGATGTTAATTACCAAACGTGCAGCCCCAAACTGGAACAGGTTAATCATTGGTTGGGCTTTTGTTTATTGCCTGTTAATGCTTTCTGCCAGCTTGTCAATGTCTGGAAATCTCTTATTCCCTTCCTCTCTGTCTCTGTCTTCTGTAGATCTATTTTAATAATTGGAGTTTGTGTTTATTCTTTTAAATTACTGACATTACCTCATGTCATTTTCTGGGCTGATATAACAATAATACCATAAATTAGGTATCTTAAAAACAACAAAAATTTGTTTCTCATAAATTTGGAGGCTGGGAAGTCTGACATCAAGACTTGATTTGGTGCCTAATGAAGGTCTGCTTTCTATTTCACAGATGGTGACTTCTGTGTCCTCGTGTGATAGAAAGGGCAAGGCAGCTCTTTGAGGTCTCCTTTATAAAGGCAATAATTCCATTCATGAAGGCCCCACTTTCTTGATCTCAGACCCCTCTGGGATCAAAGATCCCTCCTCCTAATTCTATCACATTGGGGAATAGGTTTCAGCATATGGATTTCGGAGGACTCAAGCCTTCAGAACATAGCGTCTTGTTATAGATGATGCTGTTCAAGATGTTTTGCTTTCCCAAGGCTGCAGTCAGCAGTGGAGTTGCTTGGAACCGCTCACTTTACATGAGTGAAGCTTGATCATTTCCTGATGCAAGGCATGCCTTCATACTACCAACTCCAGCCAAGGTTCACAAGATTACTTTTACCAAGTAATCGTGGTAAGGCAAAACAAAATTAAAAATAAATAAGCATCTACCTCAATACGTCACTTTATAATTTATTTTATTAACCAACAAGAAGTTTTTTGTTTTTAGAACATATTTGGATTGCTTTCTTTAGACTAGGAAGCCATGAGCTGAAACTGGAACTGCAAATTGGATACAGAAATAAGACATTTTGTGGGACCAGAAACATACTGCTATCTGTGATAGATGGTTTTGATTGTGAGATTTGAGAAGGAGTGAATGGGTTAATAAGCCTAAGTCAGTCAACTGCTAAGGGCAGAAATAACCTGAAATTGAGAAATATTATTTAAAGTATATGAGAAGTGTAGGGCTGAGACTGACATCCTTGTCGAAAGTGCAACTCAAAAACCGTAAATGGCCATTTTGTGAGAGCTCAAAGGCCAGTGAAAGGACAGTTGGATTGACTTTTTCAGTGAGTCAATTCTTTGAGAGAAAATAAACTGGAAATTGATATATTATCAAATTCCCTCAGGCCAACGGAAGCAGAGTCAACAGTTTTCTTTTGGCTGAAATAATTCATTTTGACTGTCTAAAATCACAGGAATTAAACTCAAATCCCACAAGGACCAGGAATGTAACATAAATAGGCAAAGTGGCCTGGATATAAGAAATATTTCTGGATGCATTTCCTCTTTTGATTAATTTTTATTTTCTTATTTTTGTTAGAAATTTGGATACAATAAATTTCACTTTATTATAATTTTACTATAAGAAAAATAAAGTCTCACTGCAATGATGAGAATGGGGCACACTGCCCCAGGGCAGGGAGTGCCGGGGGGAGAGGTGAACACTGCATCTCAAATGCCCCTTCTACTGTGGGCAGTCTCTACCCAGCCTGGTGAGAGGCTACCCCGTGTGAATGTGAACCCCGTCCTGCCAGTTATTCTGTTTTCTTCAAGAGAAGCCAGAGAACCAAATTTTTAGACCAAAACTGATTTTTAAATTGTGTCTGCTAATTCAATTTCTGTGCAATCTTTATGCCAGTATAGACTGAATTCAATAGTTCAATTCAACAGTTACATAACTAACTCTGTATCCTTTGTTCTTAGCTCAGAACAAATTTCCCAGTGGCAGAGAGTGGGGTGTGATTTATGTTGCCCTTAGCCTTGGAAAATAATTTCCCAGTGAGTTGATAAACAACTCTTTTTTCCTTACACCTAGAGCTTAACTGATTATTTTTCCCATGCTACTGCCCTTTGAAAATTTCCCTTCTATGTAGCATCAGAGAAATGTAGGAAGTATATGAATATGACTTAATATAAAATGAATTTCAATATCCACATGCCAAATGGCTCCCCAAACATAACATGTATGTGACAATAAATGATCACTAGATATGCCCAGCCATACTGTTTACAAGATGGTTCTATTTCAGTGATAGATGTTTCAGGAATGTTTGCAACATGTTCAACACTGTAATTATGAAGAAAAATAGGAATTATAAGGTTAATAATCTTTAACCAATCCATAATTTATAGAGATGAAGAGACCTTTGATAAACAAAATGCAAAACAAAAGAAAAAAACAAGCACTTCACAAGTTTTCTCAACAAAATAACAGTGGGGTGAGCCAAGGTTGTTATTTTTCTAAAAATCTTTCAGGTTTAGTAATCAAGGGTTATACGTTACAATAAAAATTGTGTGTTCATGAGGAAAACTCAGCATTAAAACAATCATATACAACGAATATTTCAGGAAACTCTCAAGCAAGTTTAGCTTCTATTCTGAGATTTAAGAAATACTTTAAAATTTTGACAGCCATTTTTAGGGAAAGTACATTTTTATATTTTAGGGTCACTTTCCTGTGTTAAAGACATAATTTTTTTGCCATTAAGATAAGAATATTCAATGATAGCGCAGCATTTTTAGAGTGTGAATCTTTTTTTTAATGTCACATCCTGAACTTAGGTTAATATGTAGCTTTCCTAAGATGCTGATGCTTTCAGGAATCATTAAAATTCACGCTTTTTCCTCTGAGCTAAAAAATGTGATTGTTATCTGATTTAGTGGAACATTTAATCATTTTTCTCTTCCCCTATCCTCTCTCCATCTAATCAAATGAAGTAGCCCCACTGCTATTCACCACACATGGGGAACCTTTCTATAAATCTGATCATGAATCCCCCATATTCAAATTATCTAGGGCTGCATACAAACCACCTTGAACCTAGTGACTTAAAACAAGAAGGATCATTTATTTTTTATTAAATCTGCAAGTGTTTATGGCTCTGAAGAGGTAGCTCATCTCTGCTTAATGTGGGCTCTACTGTGGGTCTTACACAGGGGCTGAGGATTCACTTTCAAATGGCTCCTCCAGATGGTTGGCACCTTGATGCTGGCTGTTGGCTGGAGCTCAGCCTGGGTTGGCAGCTGAAGGAAATGGTTTCTCCCCACAGGTTATTTGAGTTTTCTCAGAGCATGGTGGCTGTGTTCTAGGAGTAAGTAGAATCGGGAAATTCAAGCTGCCAACCCCTTAGACTAGTCCTAGGAAGCGTCAGTTGCATGGTATTTTGTTGGTCACATAGTCACAGAGTCCATCCAGATTTAAGTAGAGGGGACATAGACCCCACCTCTCAATGAGGGAAGTGCCCAAGGCAGCCATATATGTGTGTATATATATATATATTTCCTACCTTGTAAATTTCATCTCCTACCACTACCATTCCTTATCATCTGCACTCCCCCATTCCTACCTCCAACCACTTCAGCTGTCTAAATTCCAACCAGATCAAATTACTGTTATCCTTTGTGTTAGTCCATTCTCATTCTTTTAATAAACACATATCCGAGACCGGGTAATTTCTAAAGGAAAGAGGTGTAGTTGACTCAGTTCAGCATGGCTGGGGAGGCCTCAGGAAACTTACAGTCATGGCAGAAGGGGAAGTAAACATATCCTTCTTCATGTGGTGGCAGGAAGAAGTGTGAAGCAAAAGAGGGAAAACCCCTTAGAAAACCATGAGATTTTCTGATAACTCACTGCTATGAGTCCTCCCAGACTGTTAGAATATGATTCACCTAGTAAAAGACTGGGAGATTTACCAAAACAAAAAGAGAGAAAGAGAGAGAGACATTTAACAGACATAGTTCCATGTAGCTGAGGAGACCTCATAATCATGGTGTGTAGAAGGTATGTCTCACATGGCAGCAGAAAAGAAAAGAGCTTTTGCAGGGGCAATTCCCATTTATGAAAACCATCAGATCTCTTGAGACTTTTTTGCTATAATGAGAACAGCATGGGAAAGACCCACCCCATGATTCAGTTGTCCCCCATGAGGTCCCTCCCACAAAAGGGGAATTATGGGAGCGATAAGATGAGATTTGCGTGGGGACACAGAGCTAAACCACATTACCAGTTCTGTAACATACACAGAAAGAAGTTTATTTTAAATCTATAATGTAGTTTGAAAAAGAATACTTGAAATATCTGTTCCTTGAGTGATGGTCTTCCTGGTGATAGAGCACATAAAAGCCAGTTTTCTTGCTCTAAAATGGCACTGCTTCATTTGAAAGTAAGTAGCTCCTTTTATTATGTGGAAAAAAGAGTGAGTACAATATTTTCAGAGAAAGTAATGACCTGAATAAGCAGGTTGTAGGAAGGTTTAGGGAAGGGGCTAGTAGGGGGAGGTAGCAGAGTAGATGGGGGAGCCTGATGCAAGCCTTTTAAGGTGGATGGCCTAAAAGATTCTCTCTTGGTGCCAAGGCAGGCAAAATCCATTAAAAGAAAAAGCTGGGAGCTCAGAATGATGCATAAGAGCAACATAAACGGGCAAAATTTAAAACTGTAAGCATGGATCTAAGTGAGAGAGACAGTGTGTGTGTGTTTAGTGAGTGTAGGGGGAAGTTTTGTAACAGAGCAAAGCAGTTCCAGAGATCATTACATGCAGACGTGCTGTATATTGGGGTAGAACATTGCTGGAGAAAAGAAAAGATGATTTTATAAGAAGTTATAATCAGGGCTGGAAGGCTCTAGCTTTAAAACAAAGGAGGATTATATAAATTCAAAAGGCATAAATAAATCCTCAGCAACATACACCCAAAAAAAAAGACAGTAAAAGAAAGAGTTCATACAGGATGGAGACTATGGTCCTCTGACATGGTCTTATTTATTTATTATTATTATTTTTTGCTATATACTTTACTAACATCTTTATGAAGGGAAGATTGGTAGAAATTGTTTTGAGTATCCTTTAAGTCCTTGTCAATTAATGCAGACTGAGGATGTTTGTAATATTAAAATCTGATTTAAACTCACAATGTTATTGTGTTTGTGGAAATTTAAAATTATTTTTGTTAGGCATTTACTAATTTAGTAGATCTCGGCTAACATGGTGAAACTCTGTCTCTACTAAAAATACAAAAATTAGCTGGGCATGGTGGCACATGCCTGTAATCCCACCTATTCTAGGCTGAGCCGGGAGAGTTGCTTGAGCCTGAGGGATGGAGGTTGCAGTGAGCCAAGATCATGTCACTGCGTTCCAGCCTGGCCAACAGAGTGAGACTCAGCGTTTAAAATATATACAT
>NW_022436948.1:42954505-43072238 GCF_009761245.1 Sapajus apella
GTGTGTGTGTGTGTGTGTGTGTGTGTATATATATATGGTGTACATATATATAATGTTCTTAAAGGATTTTAAATACCTTTTAAGTTACATTTATGTGTATCCAAATCTTGTTGTTTCTGATTAATATCAAGGCAGGAAATGGCAGTGCCTGAGTTTACTTTTCTGTATCACTACGTAGCTGATAGAGAGGAGGGGTAAATTAAAGAATTGTCAACCCCCAAATATATTGTTGCTTTTACGTACTAACCGTTGCCATTTCTCCAATTACATATTTGAGAACAAAAAATGTATTTAAAGGAATGATCCCTGGCAGAGTTCAGAGGTCCTCTTACCCGTTCTAACTTTAATCCAAAATGCTTTAATTCCTAAATCTTCTGTGGTAGTGCTTAGACACTTTTTACATATGTATTTATTTCATCTCACCTAGGAAGCATCTCCCCTCATAGATTAAGATCAAGAGGACGAAAGCAAAGATAATATGAAGGACAGCAGTGACAAATGACCTGCTATAAGTGTACACCTGAAAGCCAAGCCTCTTGGCTCAAGTTGATTTCTCGAACTGGCATCAGGAAAGAAACTGGAAGGCAGAGCTCCATAAGAGGATGCATAGCTCCAACTTTCACAAGGCTTGCCTGCCGTACATCACTGTTTTACAGGACTGGTGACATTTAACCAGGTCCTCCCAGAAGCTTATTTTGCATTTCTCTAAGCCTCAATTTCATCAGCACCAAGTGATCCTAAAATGTTCTAGAAGTGAAGAACTAACTGCAGATGAGTGCCATCCTCAACAACTTTAAATAATTTTTCAAAAAGAATTGCATAGATAAATGGGGAAATATAAAATGTGTCAAGGCTGATTCAACCCTTTTTTAAAAGATAAAAAAGTGGAGGCCTTTACAGCTTTTTAATTTTTTTTTCTTATACGTTTCATACACATTGAGAAGTAAAAAATCACTTCATATTTCTGATTTGACTGTAGGATCTTCTACTAATTTTACCTGAGGTAAGTAATGTTCAAATCCACTTACGCATGCTCATGAAGCATCTTATAAAATAGAAAGAATTTTGAAATTTTCTGTTAGAACAAAATACTTAGTTTTAAGTTTCTTTGAATTGCATTCCTTATTTATATTTGGTATTACTTGAAATGTTCTATTTTATTTTTTAAAAATTCCATGGTAAAAAAAAGACAACCTTAGCAAATTATCACAAAAGTCAATTGAAGGCTAATCAGAAATTTGTTTAATAATTACTTACCTCATTATTTGAATACTTCTGTTATAGATCAAATTATTTTATACATTAACTGATTCATGCAAATAGACGTAGATTCCTTTGTCCTTGAGAAGTAAACTGAACTAAATCTCTACCACAGTGCCCTGTAAAGTCATAAACACTCACTGTGATGCATTGGCATGTGAGTGAAGCCATTAGAACCTTGCATTCATGTAACTCATTCTGTAGTTATCTTAAAAATGTGTATGTTTAAAAAAAGTGTTTGTTTAATATTATGCATAATATATAAACACAATAGTAATTTAATAGAATACAGGGAGGATCCAAGATGGCCGTTTAGGAACAGCTCGGGATTGCAGTTCCCAGTGAAAGCGCAGAGGGTGAGTGGACACTGCATTTTTACTGCCCACCGACTAGGAAATTCCCGGGCGGAGGAGCTCCACAGGTCGCCAGCGAGGCTGTTTCGGCCAGCGTGGCTGTGCCAGCCGGCGCCACTGCTTTGCCCCGTGTGGCTGCTTTGTCAGCGCCCCGGAGCCGCGGTTCTCCGTACAAAATACACCGGTCCGGGGGCCCTTTTGGCTGGTGATTGGAGCCACGGGAAGTCGCCCATTCATCTGTTTAAAAAGGGGACTGAGCAGAGAACCAGGACAGTGGATTCCAGGGCAAAAAAAAAAAAAAAAGGACCACAAACCTCAGTGCCGCTGTTTAAGCCAGCGCAGTGAGTGGCCGCAGGGGAAAACAAACAGACCCTGGCGCCTCTTCAACAGGCAACTGGAACACCAACTTAAAAAAGGCTCTGAGGCAGGGAGCCAGGCGATCAGACTCGGCTGGTCCCACCCCCGCAAAAGAACAGCAACCAGAGACTCTGGATTGAGACTTTCACAGCAAGTGTAGCTGAACCCAGGAGAGTCCAGCTGTGTGGGGGAGGGGCGTCCGCCATTACTGAGGCAGCCCGCCAGGTCTGAGGTAGTCGGCCATTGCTGAGGCAGCCTGCCATTGCCAAGGCAACCCGCCATTGCTGAGTGACTCCGCTTTAACAGAGGCGGGCCACCATCGCCAAAGCAGTTCTAACTACACCCATATAAACAGGACTGCAGGGAAGTTCACTCAGCAGCGGAGCGGAGCCCACAGCAGCTCAGCAAAGCCTCTACAGGCAGACAGTGACTAGCCTGCCTCCTTGCTGGGCAGGGCAGCTCTAAAGGAAAAAAAAAAAAAAAAGAGAAGGCAGCAGCATAACCGAAACTCATAAAGCCCTAAATCCCTGGGACAGAGCACCTGGGAACAAAAAGTGGTTTATGAGTTCTGCTGCAGCAGACCTAAACGTACCTGCCCAGCAGCTCTGAATGAACAACAGAGCTCACAGCTCACCATTTGAGCTCCTATAAAGAAGAGACCGTCTCCTCAAGCAGCTCTCTGACCCCTATATATCCAAAGAGCCACCTCATAAAGGAGAGATCAGACTGACACTAGGTGGGTATCCTACTGGGACAAAGATAGCAGAGGAAGAAAACTGGTAACAACCCTTACTGTTCAGCAGCTGCTGCAGGTGAACCCCAGGCAAGCAGGGCCTGGAGTGAACCTCAGCAGACCTAAAGCAGAGGGGCCAGACTGTCAGAATGAAAACCAAGAAACAGAAATAACCTCATCATCAACAAATAGAACGTCAATCTGAAAAATTTGAGACCCAATCTTAAAGCCAGCAACTACAAAGTCGACAGGTGGATAAATCCTTAAATATGGGAAGAAACCAGTGCAAAAAGGATGAAAACACCCAAAACCAGAACACCTCTCCTCCTACAAGGGATCACGACTCCTCACCAGCAAGGGAACAAGGTTGGAGGGAGAGCGAGTGTGATGAAATGACAGAATCAGACTTCAGAAGGTGGGTAGTAAGAAACTTCTGTGAACTTAAAGAACATGTTCTAACCAAATGCAAAGAAACTAAGAACCTTGAAAAAAGATTTGACAAAATGCTAACGAGAATGGACAAAATAGAAAGGAATATAAGTAAAGTGATGGAGCTGAAAAATGCACAAGTATCAACAGCCGAATTGACCAAGCAGAAGAAAGGATATCAGAGGTCGAAGATCAACTCAATGAAATAAAACGGGAAGGCAAGACTGGAGAAAAAAGGGTAAAAAGGAATGAACAAAATCTCCAAGAGATGTGGGACTATGTGGAAAGAACTAATCTACATTTGACAGGTGTACCTGAATGCGACAAAGAGAATGAATCCAAGCTGGAAAATACTCTTCAGGATATTATCCAGGAAAACTTCCCCAACCTAGCAAGGCAGGCAAACATTCAAGTCCAAGAAATACAGAGAACACCACAAAGATATTCGTCAAGAAGAGCAACCCCCAAGGCACATAATCGTCAAATTCACCAGGGTTGAAATGAAGGAGAAGATACTAAGGGCAGCCAGACAGAAAGGTCGGGTTACCCATAAAGGGAAGCCCATCAGACTCACAGCAGATCTCTCAGCAGAAACCCTACAAGCCAGAAGAGAATGGGGGCCAATATTCAACATCCTTAAAGAAAAGAACTTTCAACCCAGAATCTCCTATCCAGCCAAACTAAGCTTCATAAGTGAAGAAAAAATAAAATCCTTTGGTAACAAGCAAGCACTCAGAGATTTAGTCACCACCAGGCCAGCTCTACAAGAGCTCCTGAAAGAGGCTCTACACATATAAAAGTACAATCAGTACCAGCCCCTCCAAAAACATGCCAAATGGTAAACAGCATCAACACAATGAAGAATCTGCATCAACTAATGGGCAAAATAGCCAGCTAGCATCAAAATGGCAGTATCAAATTCACACATAACAATATTAACCCTAAATGTAAATGGACTAAATGCCCCAATCAAAAGACACAGACTGGCAAATTGGATAAAAAGCCAAAACCCATCGGTGTGCTGTATCCAGGAAACCCATCTCACATGCAAGGATACACAAAGGCTCAAAATAAAGGGATGGAGGAAGATTTACCAAACAAATGGAGAGCGAAAAAAAGGAGGAGTTGCAATTCTCATCTCTGATAAATTAGACTTTAAAGCAACAAAGATCAAAAGAGACAAAGAAGGACATTACATAATGGTAAAAGGATCAATGCAACAAGAAGAGCTAACGATCCTAAATATATATGCACCCAATACAGGAGCACCCAGATACATGAGGCAAGTTCTTAATGACTTACAAAGAGACTTAGACTCCCACACAATAATAGTGGGAGACTTTAACACCCCATT
The DNA here is from genome assembly GCF_009761245.1 of Sapajus apella. NCBI lineage: Eukaryota > Metazoa > Chordata > Mammalia > Primates > Cebidae > Sapajus > Sapajus apella. The sequence goes on from NW_022436948.1 coordinate 42,958,992, forward strand.
GTCAACATTAGACAGATCAACCAGACAGAAAATTAACAAGGATATCCAGGACTTGAACTCAGACCTGGACCAAGCAAAACTAATAGACATTTACAGAACTCTCCACCCCAAATCCACAGAATATACATTTTTCTCAGCACCACATCACACCTACTCTAAAATTGACCACATAATTGGGAGTAAATCACTCCTCAGCAAATGCAAAAGAATGGAAATCGTAACAATCAGTCTCTCAGACCACAGTGCAATCAAGTTAGAACTCAGAATTCAAAAACTAACCCAGAATCGCACAGCTTCATGGAAACTGAACAACTTGCTCTTGAATGTTGACTGGATAAACAATGAAATGAAGGCAGAAATAAAGATGTTCTTCGAAACCAACGAGAATGAAGACACAACATACCAGAATCTCTTGGACACATTTAAAGCAGTCTCTAGAGGAAAATATATAGCAATAAGTGCCCACATGAGAAGGAAGGAGAGATCAAAAATTGACACCCTATCGTCAAAACTGAAAGAGCTAGAGGAGCAAGATCAAAAAACCTCAAAGTCTAGCAGAAGACAAGAAATAGCTAAGATCAGAGCAGAACTGAAGGAGATAGAGACACAAAAAACCCTTCAAAAAATCAATAAATCCAGGAACTGGTTTTTTGAAAAGATCAACAAAATAGAGAGACCACTAGCCAGATTAATAAAAAAGAAAAGAGAGAATAACCAAATTGATGCAATAAAAAACGATAAAGGGGATATCACCACAGATTCCACAGAAATTCAAACCATCATCAGAGATTATTACAAACAACTCTGTGCACATAAACTAATAAACCAGGAAGAAATGGATAAATTCCTGGACACTTGCCTCCTCCCAAGCCTAAACCAGGAAGAAGCCGAAACCCTGAACAGACCCATAACAAGGTCTGAAGTTGAGGCAGCAATTAAGAGCTTACCACCCAAAAAAAGCCCAGGTCCAGACGGGTTCATAGCCAAATTCTACCAGACATACAAAGAGGAGCTGGTATCATTCCTTCTGAAACTATTCCAAACAATACAAAAAGAGGGAATTCTTCCTAAATCATTTTATGAGACCAACATCATACTGTTTCCAAAACCCGGCAGAGACTCAACAAGAAAAGAAAACTTCAGGCCAATATCCATGATGAACATAGATGCAAAAATCTTCAATAAAATACTGACAAGCCGATTGCAACAGCACATCAAAAAGCTTATCCACCATGATCAAGTAGGCTTCATCCCGGGGATGCAAGGCTGGTTCAACATACGCAAGTGTATAAACGTAATTCACCACATAAACAGAAGGAAAGACAAAAACCACATGATTATCTCAATTGATGCAGAGAAGGCCTTTGACAAAATTCAACAGCCCTTTATGCTAAAACCCTCAATAAGCTAGGTATTGATGGAACGTATCTCAAAATAATAAAAGCTATTTACGACAAACCAACAGCCAATATCATACTGAATGGGCAAAAACTGGAAGCATTCCCCTTGAAATGTGGCACCAGACAAGGATGCCCTCTCTCACCACTGCTATTCAATATAGTATTAGAAGTTCTAGCCAGAGCAATCAGGCAAGAAAAAGAAATAAAGGGCATTCAAATAGGAAAGGAGGAAGTCAAATTGTCTCTATTTGCAGACGACATGATTGTATATCTAGAAGACCCCATCGTCTCAGCCCCAAATCTCCTGAAACTGATAAGCAAGTTCAGCAAAGTCTCAGGATACAAAATCAATGTGCAAAAATCACATGCATTCCTATACACCAATAACAGACTTAAAGAGAGCCAAATCAAGAACAAACTTCCATTCATAATTGCCACAAAGAGAATAAAATACCTAGGAATACAACTAACAAGGAACGTAAAGGACCTCTTCAAGGAGAACTACAAGCCACTGCTCATCGAAATAAGAGAGGACACAAACAGATGGAGAAACATTCAATGTTCATGTTTAGGAAGAATCAATATCGTGAAAATGGCCATACTGCCCAAAGTAATTTACAGATTCAATGCTATCCCCATCAAGCTACCAATGACCTTCTTCACAGAACTGGAAAAAATCACCTTAAACTTCATATGGAACCAAAAGAGAGCCCACATAGCCAAGTCAATTCTAAACAAAAAGAACAAAGCGGGAGGCATCACACTACCGGACTTCAAACTATACTACAAGTCTACAGTAATCAAAACAGCATGGTACTGGTACCAAAACAGAGATATAGACCAATGGAACAGAACAGAGGTCTCGGAGGCAACACAACATATCTACAACCATCTGATCTTTGACAAACCTGACAAAAACAAGCAGTGGGGAAAGGATTCCCTGTTCAATAAATGGTGTTGGGAAAGCTGGCTAGCCATGTGCAGAAAGCAGAAACTGGACCCCTTCCTGACACCTTACACTAAAATTAACTCCAGATGGATTAAAGACTTAAACATAAGACCTAACACCATAAAAACCCTAGAAGAAAATCTAGGCAAAACCATTCAGGACGTAGGTGTAGGCAAGGACTTCATGACCAAAACACCAAAAGCATTGACAACAAAAGCCAAAATAGACAAATGGGACCTAATCAAACTCCACAGCTTCTGCACAGCAAAAGAAACAATCATTAGAGTGAATCGGCAACCAACAGATTGGGAAAAAATTTTTGCAGTTTACCCATCTGACAAAGGGCTGATATCCGTAATTTACAAAGAACTAAAGCAGATTTACAAGAAAAAAACTAACAAGCCCATTCAAAAGTGGGTGAAGGATATGAACAGACACTTTACAAAAGAAGACATACATGAGGCCAACAAACATGAAAAATTGCTCATCATCACTGGTCATCAGAGAAATGCAAATCAAAACAACACTGAGATACAATCTCACGCCAGTTAGAATGGCGATCATTAAAAAATCTGGAGACAACAGATGCTGGAGAGGATGTGGAGAAATAGGAACATTTTTGCACTGTTGGTGGGAGTATAAATTAGTTCAACCATTGTGGAAGACAGTGTGGCGATTCCTCAAGGACCTAGAAATAGAAATTCCATTTGAACCAATAGCAATCCCATTACTGGGTATATATCCAAAGGATTACAAATCGTTCTGCTATAAGGACACGTGCACACGAATGTTCATTGCAGCACTGTTTACAATAGCAAAGACCTGGAACCAACCCAAATGCCCATCGACGATAGACTGGATAGGGAAAATGTGGCACATATACACCATGGAATATTATGCAGCCATCAGAAACGATGAGTTTGGGTCCTTTGTAGGGACATGGATGAACCTGGAAACCATCATTCTCAGCAAACTGACAGAAGAGCAGAAGATCAAACACCGCATGTTCTCACTCATAGGCGGGTGTTGAACAATGAGAACGCATGGACACAGGGAGGGGAGCACTACACACTGGGGTCAGTTGGGGGGGAATAAGGGAGGGACAGTGGGGGGTGGGGAGCTGGGGAGAGATAGCAAGAGGAGAAATGCCAGATGTAGGTGATGGGGAGGAAGGCAGCAAATCACACTGCCATATGTGTACCTATGCAACAATTTTACATGTTCTTCCCATGTTCCCCAAAACCTAAAATGCAATAAAATAAATAAATGGGGGAAAATAATAATAATAATTTAATAGAATATATAAATATATCCCATACTTATATATTTATGTATTTATATAATGAATTTATTATATAAATTTATATGTTTATATAATATATAAATTTATATATTTATATAATAAATTTATTCTATATTTGCATAGAATATACATATACACACATATAGATACAGCATGTAGTTTAGGAATTTGTGTTATATAAACCAGACATTATAGACCTACACTGTCCAATAGGGCAGCCATTACTCATAGATGCATGGAACACTTGAAATGTAACTAATGTGACACATTGAAATAATAACATTTTGGACACTTTTGGTTAAATTAAAAATATCATTAAAATTAATTTGACTTGTTTATTTTTACTTTTTCAAAATGTGTGACAGATAACTTAAAATTACATATGTGGCTCACATTGTATTTGTATTGGAAATAACTTTTCTAAAGAATATATTGTCTTAAGAATAAAGATACTCTACATATTATAAATATTATAATATACTCACTGAAAAATGGCTTTCAAAAACGTTTATGAATAGGTCTAGACAGTCAAATCACTGTTCTATAGTACTATGAAACTTAGCCCATTTAAAATAGTAAATGAAGCATACAATTAGAAAGACTCAATTAATTTACAGTTTCATAGTTTTTGTACTGGACCTCTCGGAATCTCTACAAACGCCTGTTTGTTGAATTTGCCCCCTCTAACTCTCAGCTCTACAAATGTGGTTTTATGAAAACTTCCCTGTTAATTTCTCATGAGCCACAGATGATGGTGTCTTATCCAAACTAGGGCTGGTCAGAATCTTACTGAATTCTGACTTGAGTCAGAGAATCATATTCTGTTTAGAGGTCCAACATAGTTGGATGAGAAGTTCAAGGATATACAGCGTTCATGTATTCTGTCCTGGGGAGAAAGCCAGGCATCTGTACAAGACAATAATGAAGAATAAAAGAATCAGAGGAGAGATATATATAAAATATTTTTTCTTATATGATTCTATGGACTACCTGCATTTCCCGCTCCTTAAGTTTGTTAAGATATCTCAGGGTCCTTATGACACATTTGAGTTTCTGTCATTTGAAATAAAATCATTTTAATTAATGCAGTAATCAGGAGCAAAGAATATCATTATTTTATTAATGGATTATCTCTTAGTGATTAGATCTTGTGGGGGTAAATCTTCAGTCTACCTCCTAACTGTAGAAAAAGCATAACCCCAAAATTTGATTTTAATCTTTTTAAAAATAGATTCTTTTTCTGAATTATGTAAAAATACATGCTTATTAGAGAAAAGATTTATAATGTACAGGGAAATATAAAGAAATAAATAAGAATAACTTGATACCCTATTATTACAAAAAGGCCTCATTGACAGCATTTTATCCCTGATTTTTGTACATTTACAATCTATGTGTTTATTTTTGTTTTTATTTTCAAAATGTGTGCAGTACTGGCTATTCAATATCGTTTTCAGTGTTTTTTCTGTTAGACATTATACTATAAGCCTATAACCCCATCACTTTGGGATACCAAGGCGGGCAGATCACGTGAGATCAGGAGTTCGAGACCTGCCTGGCCAACATGGTGAAACCATGTCTCTACTAAAAAAAATATACAAAAATTATCTGGGTGTGGTGGCACATGCCTGTAATCTCAGCTACTCAAGAGGCAGAGGCAGGAGAATCACTTGAACCCAGGAAGTGGAGGTTGCAGTGAGCCAAGATTGTGTCCCTGCACTCCAGCCTGAATGAAAAAGTGAGACTCTGTCTCAAAAGAAAAAACATTTTATTATTTCACCAATATTATATCTAAATATATTTCTTAAATGACAGCATTAATCCTATAGTATAGATGCATTATATTGTATTCATCAATCCTATAAGGTCATTACGTCTTTTCAAACTTTCTACTAGTATAAGTACTGCTGAAGTGAATACATATTCCCATCCCGTGAGTTTTTGACTGTATCTCTGAATACTATCATAGGATTGATAGTAAAATACATAGTGGATCAAAAGGATGTGACCATTCAAACATACTGATGTATGTTGCAAATTTCCGCATTCAGAAGGTTGTAGAAAATTTATATTCTCAACAGCAGCATTCGATGTCCATCTCAGTAAAATTTCACAGATAAAGGATATAATTTTAAAATTGTCTCAATGTTACTTTCTATTTTATTATCACTAAAAATATAATTCAATACATTTATACAGGTAATAATGCATTTAAATTAAATATTTTTAAAACAACATCGATTTACAAAATCAAACAATTTACTGAGATTTCAGAAAACGTGCAAAACATAAGCTCAGAAAATCTAATAGTGATAAACTGAAAATATAACAATGATATGGAAATGAAGGTAATACAAACTGCAGAGGTGAGTTCACAAAGAATTATAGAATGATACACAAATCAGAATAAGAAATAGAAGCATGCCCACGTAACTGAGAACTGCAGTATCAGAAAGAAAAGATGTATTAAAAAAGAGGAAAAATAATCAAAGAAGAAGAAAATGAGCACCATCAAAGTTTTTAAGTATTAGCTGTAGATGAAGAGGTACCTGATGGAAGAAGGTAGAATAATTGAAATTGAGAAGAAGCCAAATACCGTTGAATACTTAGGTTAAAAAAATGCAGGTCTCTCTGTGCTTCATACTGTCCCAAATTTCTTTGAAAGTTGCCTTCAACTTGTCTTTTCATTTGTAAACACATTGAAAAAGAATTCTTCAAGGTCAGAGAGGTGATAGATAATAGGTGAAGTAATAGGCAGTCGCAAAGAATAAACAGAGTTTTTGCTTCATAGACAACTGCTCTCTTGAGAAGCAGATTTCATTATTTGAAAAAAACTCTATTTTTTCCCCTTTGATGTGCTGTTAAAGAAAGTTGTACAAATTATTTAAGATACTGCTTCTCTTCCAATACTCCCAAACTTTGCTGATGCAGAGAAAATGCCCCAAGGTTAATAAGTTAATCCTTTATCATATAGAACTTCATATATATTCTAACTGTGATCAAGTTCCAAAATGTGCCTTAAAACACTTCATTAATAATAGCCGATGTCTTTAGATTTTAAGGTAGGTCAATTATATTTGATGCGATGGCTGAATTTCATTAAAATGTAGAAAATATTAATCTTGCATAATTTTTTTCTTTGGTTTTAAAGAAGGATTTTGGGAGTTTGAAAAGCATGAAAATATAGCAATTTAATTTAAAAGCAAATGTCCAACTATATTTTTTGTTAAGAATGTGTCCTTAGAATATAAGCCCTCAAGAGTAAATGGGCAGTGAGTGCCACAACCCAGACTCCCCAAAAGCAGTGCTGAGAGGAAGTTTTGCATGCAGCGTTTTTGGGAACGAGATTTCACAGAGCAGGAACGACAGACAGGGGTATAAAGCGTGACCTTGTAAGAAGACTAGAAAATGTGTTTTAGAATTCTTTGACTAGTGTGTTTGGAACTCTGACCATACCCATTGATGAAGCATGATACCCTGGGCAACACGTCATTTATATTTCTAGGCTACAGGCTCATGAGTGCTCAATGAGTTCCCATGAGAATCTTGCACTGTGGCATTAGAGACTTCCCCTGTGTAAAAAGTGGGAGGTATATTTCACGGGTCTGTAGTGGAGTGCTTATAGGTTGCATTTGTGTGCAGCTGGTTTCAGCCTCCACAGCCCTGGTTACCACTGCTGCGGTAAAAGGTGAGACTGGCAGAATGAAATTGGGCCCTAGAAATGAATATAAACTCAGTCAAACTCTTGAAGCACTCAGATTTTTTCCTACTCTCTGTTAAATCCATAGGATTATTTGAACAAGGTTCAGCGTGTCCAGAGGCCATCCTTGCTATTCATTGTCTACCTTCTCAAGCACACATTTTAGGTTTACTCTACCCTCAGCCCTAAGCCGGAATGTCAACTTGTCTAGGTAGCTTGCCTGCTGAAATGATGCACATCTTTAGCCCTGAAGGATCTGCATTTTTAATTGAATTGTTTTAATATACCAGGGTTGTAATTGTTTGTTCATAGTTCTATTAGCAAGCACAGCGCACCATGAAATACCCTCATGAACCTTTTTTTTCCCCAGGCATACTCCTCACTGCCCCATTGTTTAACTGGCAGCCCTGTTCATGGTTGTCACAGTCAATAGTGCCCCAGTGTACGATCTTCCTCCTTCTTTCTTTCTTTTCTTTCTTTCTTTCCTTTCTTTCTTTCTTTCTCTGTCTTTCTTCTTTTCTTTTTCTTCTTTCTTTCTTTCTCTTTCTTTCTTTCTCTTTCTTTCTTTCTTTCTTTCTTTCTTTCTTTCTTTCTTTCTTTCTCTTTCTTCTTTTCTTTTTCTTCTTTCTTTCTTTCTCTTTCTTTCTTTTCTTTCTTTCTTTCTCTTTCTTTCTTTCTTCCTTGTTTTCTTTTTCTTTCTTTCTCTCTCTCTTTCTTTCTTTCTTTCTTTCTTTCTTTCTTTCTTTCTTTCTTTTCTTTCCTTTCTTTCTTTCTTTCTCTTTTCTTTCTTTCTTTTTTCTTTTTCTTCTTTCTTTCTTTCTTTCTCTCTCTTTCGCTTTCTTTCTTCTTCCTTCTCCTCCTCCTCTTTCTCATTGTCCTCTTTCTCCCCCTCCTCCTCCTTCTTCTTCTTCTTTCTTCTTCCTCTTCTTCTTCTTCCTCTTCTTCTTTTGTCTTTCAGTCCTATGACATGAAGATTCCAAGATAATAGTTGCAGCTTCAAGTTCAGTGAACCCTTACCAGATTTTTGTTTGGAAAACAACCCCTATTTCCTCCTCCCAAATCATGACCTGTAATCTGAGAGAATCTAGTGTCATAGGAATAGGTATCACAAATTCTGTATATGCGTTAATGGAAGTGTCAACTATAAGGGCTGATTACATTTCAAACCTTTGGTTTATGGACCTGCATACACTAGTTATTGAGACACGGCGTTCACTTTTGGTTTTGGTTTAGCATACTAACTCATTCTAGAAGAAAGGACACCAACCCCACAGGATATTCTTATGACAGTGACTTAGCTGAGACTTTAACATAATATAGCCTGTTTCTATTAGGTTGGATGCTCTGGGAGGCAAGGTTGATAAAAGCACTGGACAATCCCATTGTCGTATTCCTATTGTTGCAATTCCTTTGTCATAAATGAGGTGCTTACTCTCGTACACTATTGTGTAACATACAATAGTGGAAAAGCCATTGTGGGAAGGAAAAACATATTCATATTTTGGAGTAGATATTTAGTCTGTAAAAATTTATTTCTTACCCTCCAACATATTAAAGATCAGATATAGTCAAAGTGACAAAGCATGGATAATTATTCCTCTGCTTTCTTGAAGGCTCAGCATCATTTCTGCTGCTGGAGCAGACTATTCAGCAGCACCAGTAGTCTGATTGGCCTTAGTGAGAGGAAGCCCACACTCTTAGACCCATGCATAGCCTCCTTACCTTCATCCGTGGCTCATTTCTCCAGGATCGGGTTAACTAAGGAGAAAGGCTTCTGACATTCTTGGGAAAGGTAATCCTGCCCTCGTGACTACTTAGTGCTTATTCTGCAGTGAATACTTTCTTGTGAGTCTTAATGTGAGACATGTAAATCTGCATGTAGAGGAAATGCCAAGTGAACTGCTGACAACTCTGCTATTAGCAGGTTTCCCTTCACTGCTGTCATTTAGAGCCACTCCTGAATGGAAGTATTATCCAGCGATAGTCAATCTATGACCAGTACCAGTACCAACCCATCTGAAAAGTAGATCCAAGTATTTTCCTTCCTGTTCAGTGAGTTTTTGGGCACTTCTACTTAGGCACTGTCCTGAAGGCATCATTTCTGTCACACGATTGCTGCCTGCATGTGACGTATTGGGGTGCTCCAATACACAGTTTCTTGGTATCCCATGATCAGATCTTCAGTTTCTATTAGGGTCCATTAGCACAATAGGAGCTATTTTTCAAGGCCTGGTAGTTCTATGACACGGAAAGCACGGTTTGGCTCCGCAGTCCTCAGAGTTTGTGCAGTGACTTCTCTACTCTGGCTTGCCAGCGATGCCACAGACCCTTTTTATCTACCATGATTACTTCTAGCATCATCAGATCTGTTAGGTCATATATAACTTGAGTCAAGACAGCTGGTACCCAGCGTAGACTTTCTGCAACAACTTCTGTTGCTTGGGGCACTATGTGAAACTGTCAGCCTTGTAAGTCATTTAATAAATAGGTCAAAACAGAATTTCCCATTGCTCTCCCAATGTCAAAAGATTACCTAGTGATGTATTTCTTTTTTTGTCATGGGGGTCAAAATGCAGTAATTTGTCTGTATCTTAAACAGAATATCTCAGTGTTCTTCTGACCATTGGATATCTATAAACTTCACCATAAAGCACGCCCCGCCCCGGTCTTCACAGCATTTATCTTTTACCCTCTGGCAACTTGGCCTTAGCAGCTTACTTACTGCTCTCTAGGTCCAATTAGCATTTTTTTCTTATTTTGATGGACAAATAATGCTGTTCTGTACAATATCAAGATGATGAAATTTCCTGTGAAACAAAAAGTATAGTTTCCTAACAACGGGCAGTGAAATAGTAAGTGCAGCCTTAAGGAGAGACAGGAATGTGTACTGCTGTATCTCCCATGTAAAAGAGGATTTCTTTCTAGCTTCCTTACTGAAAGGAATGGGAAACAGTGTATTCAGCGGATCATAGCACAGACCATGTTGATGTCTTTCGGTAAAGAACCACTTTCAGCAAGAAGCAGCTATAAATAAGGCCACCACTTGATTAAGTTTATAATTGTTTTTTGTTTGCGATGATCCATCTGGTTTTGCAGAGAAAAGAAACCGGTGAATCAATAAAGTATATTTTGGGAACAACCAGTCTTGCATAACTTATTTCTGAGGGTAGTAATAATCTCTAAAATTCCTCCTGGCTTGCACTATTGCTTATTTACAATCTTGACAGAGTTCAGTGGCAGGTTAAAATGCTTTCGCTTACCTTTTCTACCATACGGCTATTCTGTTGCAGGTCAGAGAATTAAAGTAAGGGCATGCCAGCTACTTGATTTCTATTCAATTACATACTTAGAGATTAAGGAATTAACTTCTGAACCATTCAGTGGGAACTGGAGACCACTGGGTCTCCAAACTGGAGAGTTTGGGTACTCTGTGTTCCCTATTACAGGCTCCAAGGTATCTTTAGGGAGGTATTAAAAGAATGATTATTACGTATGCTGTGGAGGCCCTTCCTCAAGGAAATATAACTTCCTCCTACGGGCTGAATTGTGTCACCTCAAAATTCATACATTCAAGTCTTGATCCTCAGTGGCTCAGAATGTGACTGTATTTGGAGCTAGAGGCTTTAAAAAGGTAATTAAGTTAAAATGAGATTATTAGAAGGGCCCTAATTCAGTGAATTGTGTCCTTATGATATGGTTTGGATTTGTGTCTCTTCCCAAATCTCCCTTTGAATTGTAATCCCCAGTGGTGAAGGAGTGACCTGGTGGAAATGACTGAATCACAGGGACAGATGTCCCCCTGGATCTTCTCATGATAGTGAGTTCTCATGAGAGCTGGTTGTCTAAAACGATGTAGAGACACTCCGTTCACTCTCGTCCTTCTGCTCTAGCCATGTAAGACAAGGTGGGTTCCCCTTTGCCTTCCACTATGATTGTAAGTTTCCTGAGGCTTCCCCAGCCATGTTTCCTGTGTAGCCTGCAGAATCGTGAGCCAATTAAGTCTTTTTTCTTTATAAATTACCCAGTCTCAGACAGTTCTTTATAGCAACACAAGAATGTTCTAATACATCTTATAAAAAGGGGAAATTTGGATACAGGTAGGTACAGAGGAAGACCATGTAAAGACACAGGGAGAAAATGGCCATTTATAAGCCAATGAGGAAGGCCTCAGAATCAACCTGCTGATATCTTGATATCAAACGGATATCTATCCCTCAGAATTATGGAAAAATAAATTTTTGTTGTAAGATCCATCCAGTCTGTGGTACTTTATTGTAGCAGTCCTAGCGAATGAATGTACTCTTAATTAATGCACTCTTTGTATGTGAAATGACTCAGAGGTGAAACTGGTTGAGAGATCATAATTTTGCAATGTGGTGATTCACCTTAGCTTTCTGTTTTCCAGATGCTGATTATTCTGTTTCTAGTTTCATGGAGTAAAATGACATCATTATCAGTTCCGCATCTATATTACATCTTGAAGCACCATAGTCTATTAGATAAGCATTCTCACTAATCTCTGTGGGTTAAGACACTCTGCCACCCTAGCTTACTCTGACTTCTAAGTGCAGTTGGCCTCTGCTATTCTAGAATTACAGAATTCCTATTGAAACTAAAGGGCCCAGTAGGAAGCATCTCCTACTGTCACCCCCTACCTGCAAAGGGCATATTCACTGGGATTTTCAAAGATTCTGGTGTCTCTTTCACTAGTATGTTTTGTATTATCTCTGTGAAGATATGTCTTCTGGGTCCTCCTAGGGAGTATAGTCAGGTAGGGGATTTTTCAGTCTCTCATAGTAAGTACATTTAAATATTTTTATTTCCCTAAGTCTGCTGGTACATTCTCAGTACTTATTTTATTGGATAATGTGGTTTGACTTTGTGTCCCCTCCCAAATCTCATGTTGAATTGGAGGAGGGGCCTGTTGGGAGACAACTGGATCATTAGGGCAGATTTCCCCTTTGCTGTTCTCCTGATAGTGAGTGAGAGTTCTCCCAAGATCTGATGGTTTAAAAGTGGTTTAAAAGCATTCATCCCTTCACTCTCTCCTGCTCCACCACAGTAAGATGTGCTGCCTGCTTTCCCTTTGGCTTCCGCCATGACTGCAAGTTACCTGAGGCCTCTCTCAGTCATGCTTCTTGTACAGTCTGTGGAACTGTGAGTAAATTAAACTTCTTTTCTTCATAAATTACCCAGTTTCAGATAGTTCTTTATAGCAGGATGAAAATGGACAAATACAGAAAATAGGTACCAGAAGAGTGGGGCGCTGCTATAAAGATACTGAATATGTGAAAGCAACTTTGAAACGGTAAGGGGCAGAAGTTGGTATAGTTTTGAGGTCTCAGAAGAAGACAGCAAGACGTGAGGAAGTTTGGAACTTCCTAGAGACTTGTTGAATGGTTCTGACCAAAATGCTGATAACGATATGAACAGCGAAGTCCAGGGTGAGGTGGTCTAAGATGGATGAGGAACTTGTTGGGAACTGGGGTAGAGGTCACTCTTGTTATACTTTAGCAAAGACTGTTGGCATTTTGCCCTTGATCTAGAGATCTGTGGAACTTTGAACTTGAAAGAGATAATTTAGGGTATCTGGTGAAAGAAATTTCTAATCAACAAAGCATTCAAGATGTTACCTGGCTGTTTCTAAAGATGTTTATTTGTATGGATAAACAAAGAGATTATTTGAAACTGAAACATATTTAAAAGAGCAGAGCACAAAATTTTGGAAAATTTACAGCCCGGCCACGTGGTAGAAAAGAAAACCCCATTTTCTGGGGAGAAATTCAAGCTGGCTGCAGAAATTTGCATAAGAAGAGCCAAATGTTAATAGCCAAGACAATGGGGAAAATGTCTCAAGGAAACTTGAGACCTTCAGGAAATATCCCCCATCACAGGCCCAGAGGCCTATGAGGGAAAATGATTTCATGCACCCATCCCAGAGCCCAGCTGTTCAGTGCAGCCTTGAGACGTGGTGCCCTGTTTACCAGCTGCTCCAGCTATAACTGTGGCTAATGGGGGCCAGGGTACAGCTCAGATGATGGCTTCTAAGGATGCAAGCTCCAAGCCTTGGCAGCTTCCATGTGGTGTTGGGCCTGCAGGTGCACAGAAGGTAAAAGTTGAAGTTTGGGAACTTCACCTAGATTTCAGAAGATGTATGGAAATGCTTGGATATCCAGGCAGAAATCTGCTGCAGGGGCAGAGCCCTCATGGAGAACCTCTACTAGGGCAGTGCAGAGAGGAAATGTGGTGTTGGAGCACCCATGCAGAGTCCCCACTGAGGCACTGCCTGGTGGAGCTGTGAGAAGTAGGCTATGGTCCTCTAGATGCAAGAGTGGTAGATCTATTGACAGCTGGCCTCCTGTACCTGGAAAAGCTGCTATGCCCTGAAGAGCCACAGTGTTGAAGCTGCCAAGGCCTTGGGAACCCACCCTTTGCATTTGTCTGCCCTTGATGTGAGACATGGAGTAAAAGGAGATTATTTGGGAGCTCTAACATTTAATGACTGTCCTGTGGGTGTCAGACTTGCATCAAGCATGTAGCCGCTTTGTTTTGGCCGATTTCTCCCATTGGGAATGGGAGCATGTACCCGATGCCTTTATCCCCATTGTAGCTTGGAAGTAACTAACTTGCTTTTGATTTTATAGGCTCATAGGTGGAAGCTACTTACGTTTTCTCAGATGAGATTTTGGACTGTAAACTTTTGCATTATTGCCAAAATGAGTTAAGACTGGGGGACTGTGGAGAAGGGATAGATAATTGTATTTTGCGATATATGTAAGATATATATCGCAAAATGTATAAATTTGAAGAATGTAATATTTGACAGAGTACAGGGTTGGAATAACATGGTTCGCACTTGTGTTCCTGCCTTAGTCGCATGTTGAATTGGAGGAGGGGCCTGGTGGGAGGTGATTGGATCATGTTCTCCCCTTGATGTTGTCCTGACAGTGAGTGAGTTCTCAGAGTTTAAAAGTGTGTGGCACTTCTCCCTTCACTGTCTCCTGCTCTGCCCTAGTAAGACATGCTTGCTTCCCCTTCACCTTCTGTCACGATTGAAAGTTTCTTGAGGCCTCCCAGTCATTATTTCTGGATTACTTATATCAGTAACCCAATGTATTAATCCATTTTCATAATATAGACACAACTGTAGGTCCATATTAAACATCTAAGGACATTTCATACTCTGGCTCATTTAATACGGACCCATAATTGGATCCAGGCTTCAAAGAGCTACCCCTATATTTATAAGGATGAGATCCAGGTTTCCTTTCAAGGGCATTGAACTCTGAGTCACAGGTTTCCAAGTCAATAAATTATTCCCTATTTAGTCTTTTATTCTGCCTTGTCTTCCCCTGACCATCACTCAGTGTATTCTCCTGCAGACCAACCATTCACACACATATTCCTCTGATTTCTGCTGGTATATATTAGCAGTCCCTGCAATTCCTTCAACACATAGGAAATTGCATTTTCCTGTTTAGGCTGTACAGAGATCTAACCTGGGTTTTTGTCTCGAAAGCGATGAGGAGAAACCAGAGTCTGAGATCAAAGATTACATGCAGATAATAGGAGTGAGCGATGGGAGAATAAAACAGGAAAGAAAGAAAACCTTAAAAAAGGATGCATTATTAAGTTGGAAATCAGTATGAAAAGCTTCGGCTGGATTCTGCTGCACTTTATGAAGTGTTTTATGAAATGTATCTTAGAATGATCTGCCTACGGGATGAAAGGAGGAAACATTTATCCATTCGCTTTCATCTTGCATTGGTTAAGAATCGCTCCTGGGCATTAACTCTCCCACACTTTCAAGTTGGTCATGCTTAAGCGCTGAACAGGTATCTGCAGACATCCCACACTGTTTGTGACATTAGAAAAATCCTGAAGGCAAGACATATGAAGCGATGACCTAATTAGCAACTATATGAAGCTTATCAAAGCAAGTCAGAAGATGGGTAACTAGAGCAGCAGCTGGACTAAGAGGTGGGCCAGCAACAATTCTAAGTGGGGGCACCAGAAGTTTCTAATTTGACTTGTAGTCCAACAGCTGGCTTAAATGATAAATGTTATGCACTTGAAAACTTTTTTGTAATTGCTATGTTTATGAGAAACTCATACAATCGAACTTTTGACGATAATGTAGATTGATTTTTAGGTCTTGATTATAAATGATAGAAGAATTGAAAAAATATAGACTAGTGCAGACTTCCCTGTTTGCAAATCATATTAATAGATTCCCAGTTTGTTGGATAAACCTCATCATAATTCTTTGTTTCCTTCCAGTATTTTTAGTTGCATTTGCCTATCACTATATTCATCAATGATTGTATCTAGTTAATTTTACACAAGAGAGGGGTGCTGCTGCTGATAAAATATGTTGTACTATTTTGCGTGTAAATATTTGCTTGAATCAGATCAAAGCTCGTTCACAACATTTAAAAGGTGGAGATAATTTTGGGGGGTTTTGTCAGCTTCTTTTTAAATACCCAAATAGAGTTAAGATGGAATTTGAGCTTTCTCTCCCCTTCATAATTTTTGGGGCTGGCATACACAGAAAGATAAATACCACATGTTCTCACTCATAAGTGGGAGCTAAATAACGTACATACATGGACATGGAGTATAGAATGATGGACAACGGAGACTCAGAAGGGTGAGGAAGTGGGACGGGGGTGGAGATGAGATACTGCTTAATGAATACATTAAGCATGTACCTTATCAAGTGATGAATACTCTAAAAGCCCGACTTTACCATTGCATGATCTGCGGACGTAACAAAATTACATTTGTCTCCAATCCACCTATATGAATAAAAAGATAAAAATAAAAAAATATCATTTGGGAAACTAGATTTCTAAATGGTGAAGTATATAATAGCAAATCCTAAATGATCAAGGACAATGATGCTAACTTGTGTCTTACTTATTACTGTTGTTGCTAATGTCTCTGTAACATTGCAGAGCCTTCATAAATGAGTGTTCAGCTAAGCTCATCATTTTCATTTCCCTGGCTTTACTCTTCAATCTTATAATCCTATGACCTCTCATCAGAACGTCATTTTTATAGAATGCAATCTGTAAAATAAAACTGAGATTTGCAGCATTCAGAGGTGCCCAATATTGTACAAAGTATAAATAAACTAAATTTATCTTTTTCCAGATCTATTATTATTCTATTCTTTCCCTGTGATTTCTCATTGCAACTGGCTTTGGTTAATTTTCCTTAAACTAACTTTTTTTTCTATGATAAAAAAACTTTTTTTTCCTTGTTTCTGTCTAGTTTTTATAATGATGAGCCAATTAATTTCCCTTCTTAAAGTCAGTTTAAATTTGGAGTTTTGTTTCTTGCAGATAAAAGCACCCTTTCTGATACAGCTCCATTTTCCTTAGATATTTTTATTGGTCTATTATGACATTATTGTTTACTACCATTTTCTAGAGGTTTCAGTGAGGTATAATTTACATGTAATAGATCACACATATTTAAAGTGTACAAACTGATGCTCTACCATCATTAAACCACACCGTAATCAAGACACTGAACATATTCCTCACCTCCAAATGCTTTCTTCTGCTGCTTTTTACTTATTAGTTATGGTAGTATGATGTCTATGAATATATACAGTTTTATCCATTCTTCTCCAATCTGAGTTCCTTTTATTTGTTTTTCTTGCCTTTTTTCACTGGCTTGACAATCTAGCACAACGTTAAAAGGACATGGTGAAAACAGACATCCTTGTCTTATTCTCTGCCCAAGAGGACAGCATTTTGTCTTCAAACATTAAGTATGATGTTAGCTATGGTGTATTAGTCCGTTCTCACACTGCTAATGAAGACATACCCAAGACTGGGCAGTTTATAAAGGAAAGAGGTTTAAATGACTCACAGTTCAGCATGGCTGAGGAGGCCTCAGGAAACTTACAATAATAGCAGAAGGAAAAGCAAACATGTTCTTCTTCACATGGTGGCAGCAAGGAGAATAATGAGATTGAAGTGAAAGGGGAAGCCCCTTATAAAACCGTCAGATCTCGTCAGAACCTACTCACTAGCATGAGAATAGCACGAAGGAAATCACCCCCATTATTCAATTATCTCCCACCATGTCCCTCCCACCACATATGGGGATTATGGGAAGTACAATTCAAGGTGAGATTTTGGTGGGAACACAGCAAAACCATATAATTCTACCACTGACCCCTCCCAAATCTCATGTCTTCAAATTTTAAAACACAATCATATCTTTCCAACAGTTCCCCCAAGGCCTTACCTCATTCCGTTATTAACCCAAAAGTTCAAGTCCAAGGTCTCATCTGAGACAAGACAAGTCCCTTCCACATAGAAGCCTGTAAAATCAAAAGCAAGTTAGTTACTTCCTAAATACAATGGAAGTACAGGCACTGGGTAAACACACTTACTCCAAATGGGAGAAAGTGGCCAAAATGAAGGGATCTGAAATCCAATGAAGCAGTAATTAAATCTTAAAGCTCTCAAATAATCTCCTTTGTCCACATGTCTCACATCCAGGTCATACTGATGCAAGAGGTGGGCTCCCACGGCCTTGGGAAGTTCTGCCCTTGTGGCTTTGCAAGGTACAGCCCCACTTCCAGCTGCTTTCACAAGATGATATTGAGTGTCTGTGGATTTCCCAGGTGCACAATGCAAGCTTTCTGTGGATCTACTATTCTGGGGTCTGGAGGATGGTGGCCTTCTTCTCACAGCTTCTTTAGGCAGTGTCCTAGTGGGAACACTATTTGAGGGCTCCAAACCCCATATTTTCCTTCTGTGCTGCTGTAGTGGAGGTTCTCCATGAGGCCTCTGCCTCTGAAGCAGACTTCTGCCTAGACATCCATGTGTTTCCATACATCCTCTGAAATCTACGTGGAGGTTCCCAAACCTCCATTCTTGTCTTCTGAGCACCCACAGGCCCAACACAATGTGAAAGCTGCCAAGGCTTGGGGCTTGCACACTCTGAAGCCACTGCCTGAACTGCACTGTGGCCCCTTTTAGCCATGGCTGAGATGCAAGGCACCGAGTTCTGAGGCTGTGCAAAGCAGCAAGGTCCTAGGCCTGGCCCACAGAACCATTTTTTTCCTTCTAGGCCTATGGGCCTGTGATGGAAGAGGCTGCAGTGAAGACCTCTGACATGCCCTGGAGACATTTTCCTCATTGTCTTGGTGATTAATATTTGGCTCCTTGTTACTCATATAAATTTCTGCAGCTGGCTTGAAAATGTTTTTTTTAGATTTTATTTTTTATTTTTTTTAATCACATCGTCTGGCTGCAAATTTCCCAAAATTCAATCATCTGCTTCTTTTTTAAACATAAGTTCCATTCTAAATTATATCTTTGTGAATACATAAAACTGAATGCTTTTAACAGCACCTAAGTCACCTTTTGAACACTTTGATGTTTAGAAATTTCTTCCGCCAGATACCCTAAATAATCTCTCTGAAGTTCAAATTTCCACAGATCTCTAGGGCAGGGCAAAATGTCACCAGCCTCTTCGCTAAAACATAACAAGAGTTACCTTTGCTTCAGTTCTCAACAAGTTCTTTCTCTGTATCTAAAACCACCTCAAGCTGGACTTCACTGTATATACCACTATCAGCATTTTGGCCAAAACCATTCAACAAGTCTCTAAGAAGTTTCAAACTTTCCCACTTATTCCTGTCTTCTTCTGAGCCCTCCAAACTTCCAACCTCTGCCTGTTACCCAGTCACTTCCACATTTTTGGGTATCTTTATAGCAGCACCCCTCTCTACTGGTACCAATTTACTATATTAGTCCCTTTTCATGCTGCTAATAAAGACATACCTGAGACTGAGTAATTTAAAAAGGAAAGAAGTTTAATTGACTCATATTTCAGCATGGCTGGGGAGGCCTCAGGAACTTATAATCATGGCAGAAGGAGAGCAAACATGTCCTTCTTCACATGGCAGCAGCAAGGAGAAGAATGAGAGCCAAGTGAATGGTGAAACCCCTGACAAACCATCAGATTTCATGAGAACTGACTATCATAAGAATAGCATGGGGGAAACTGCCCTCATGATTCAATTAACTTTTACTGGGTCCTTTCCACCACATACTGGGATTATGGGAACTACAATTTGAGATAAGATTTGGGGACACAAATCATATCATATGGTTTTCACATAGAATTTACAATTATGTTTGAGTGAGGAATTTTTGATATTCTGTTTTCATAATTGTTTGTCTGATTTTACAATCAGGGTAATTCTGCCTTCATATAAGAATGTTGGTGAGTATATTATCTTCTTAAATTTTCTGTTTTAATTTCTTCCTTGAAAGTTTGCTAGAATTCAGCAGTAAAGCAAAGAAGTGAAGATTTATTTGTTTAAAAGTGTTTTTTTTTTTTTTTTTTTGAGATGGAGTTTCGCTCTCGTTACCCAGGCTGGAGTGCAATGGCGCGATCTCGGCTCACCGCAACCTCCGCCTCCTGGGTTCAGGCAATTCTCCTGCCTCAGCCTCCTGAGTAGCTGGGATTACAGGCACGCGCCACCATGCCCAGCTAATTTTTTGTATTTTTAGTAGAGACGGGGTTTCACCGTGTTGACCAGGATGGTCTCGATCTCTTGACCTCGTGATCCACCCGCCTCGGCCTCCCAAAGTGCTGGGATTACAGGAGTTGTTTAAAAGTTTTTAACTATCAATTTGGTTCCTTTAGTAGGAACAGTATAACATTGAATAAAAGGACGTTATTTCAGGACCTGATGTCTATCATTTTGCTTGAAGTCACAGTTTTCAAGAACCTATCAATGACACTAAGTGAATACTTACTGTGTAGGACTATTCATATAATCTATTTCTTCTTAAGTGAGCTTTGGTATTTTGTGCCTTTTAAGAAATTCATCTACTTGGTCTAATTTGTCAAAATAATTGGCCTAAAGTTGTTTACATTATTCCCTGTCCATTTTTATAGTATTTGTAGAATTTGTAGTGATGCCACTTTTCTCATTCTTGTTATTGTTAGCTTAGTCATCCCTTTAATTGTGATCAGTCTAGCTAGACACTTCCCAATTTTATCCATCTTTATAAATAACCAACTTTTTATAAATTTATTTTCTGTGTTTCACTGACTTATTCTTTTATTTGTATTATTTCCTTTCTTCTATTTTAGGTTTAGTTTGCTCCCTGAATTCCATGATTTGCCACCTTTATTCATTTATAATTTAGTTGTTTAGTGCTATTAGTTTCTTCTCACCAAGTGTCCAATAAAGCAAGGAAATAAAAGATTTCAACTACCTTATTGTGAATAAGTTGAACCTAAAGATATTCAATATTGCAAAACAGATTTGTTAGTGAGTGATTATTATAAAAAAATTCTGATTCAATACAGACTATTAAAAATTTCTACAGATTGATAATTTATGTTAAATAAAATTGTTTCTAAATCAACATATTGTTTCATTTTCATCCTCTTTAAAAAATTCAAAATAACTGAGTAGTCAGAATGGCCATTATTAAAATGACAAAAAATAACAGGTGCTAGCATGGTTGTAGAGAAAAAGTAATATTTATGCACTGTTGGTGAGAGTATAAATTAGTTCAATCATTGTAGAAAACAGCGTGGCAATTTTTCAAAGACCTAAAGACAGAACTACCATTCAACCCAGCAATCCCCTCATGGGGTATATATCCCAAGGGATATAAATCATTCTATCATAAAGACACATGCACATGTATGTTTATTGCAGCACTGTTCACAATAGCAAAGAATAAAATCAATCTAAATGCCTATCCAAGGCTGACTGGGTAAAAAAAAATGTGGTACATACACACCAGAGGATATTATGTAGCTATAAAAAAGAACAAGAATGTATCCTTTTCTGAAATATGAATGAAGCTGGAGACCATTTTCCTTAGCAAACTAATGCAGGAACAGAAAACCAAATACCTTGTATTCTCACTCATGAGTGGGAGTCAAAGGATGAGAACACATGGATACATAGAGGGGACCAGGACAGCACCTACCAGAGGGTGGAGGGTTGAGGGTGAGAGGAGAAAGAATATCAGGAAAAATAACTAATGGATACTAGGCTTAGTATTGGGTCATGAAATAATCTGTATAACCAACCCCCATGACACAAGTTTACCTATATAACAAATCTGCACATGTACCTCTATCTGAAAATAAAAGTTTAAAACAAAACAGAACAAAAATCCTAAGACAAAATCAAAATAACTGAACAAACTAGATAAGCTGACTTTTATTATGACAACTATGTGATTCTATAATTGACATTTGGAGTTCTTTGCCCTTCATTCTGCATTGTTTCTTTCTTTAAAAACATTCCCTGATTTCTCTTTCAGAGTCTAAATGGTTTAAGAAAGATGGATTTAAAGCTGTTTCAACATGTGAAATACAGTATATGACCTAAGTCATATCAGGACATTTTATTCATCAGGATTACTACAGATGTCTAAACAACTTTTTAATTTTGCTAAAGCAATATAATCCCTTAACTCTGCAATAAACAAAATCAACTTCAAGGTTTCCGTTGGAGTAATGCTTTGAGTTCAATTGTCAGATGACTCTGACAATCACATTTTACTTTTAATATTCTTTTCTGCTCCAGTGATTTTTATTCCTCTTTGGCCCACTTCCTTCTGCACTTGAAAGACCAGTCCGTTGTTGAGCATTAGCAATAAAACAGATTTTGGGTCACATTCACAGATGCCATCATTTTCCTCCATGTTCTCAATAGCCAATATGTTTATTGAAGTTTAATATGCCTTTGGGAAGCAGTGAACTTTGCAGTGTTTAGTTGAAAAAGTTTTACATTTACACAGGACATTTTTTCAAAAAATTTTGTACATTCATGAGATGTTTGGAGACTCAATAAACAGGAGGTAGACATTTGTACTATTACAACCCAGGCAACCTTAGACTTCATTTTCTGTTTAGTGTGTTTAGTTTCTCTTAAGCTCAGTCTACATAATGCCATATATACAAGCCCTTTTCTGCTGCAAAATCAGTAAAAAATATTAGGTAATTGATAGCAAGAATTGCTGCTTGATAAATTATTTTTCACCAGTTGGTTTGTAGTTTTATATAGAAATAGCCTTAGGGCCAAGTGTTAAGTTTATTTCTCTCTCCTATCAAATGGAATTCACACAGAAT
Organism: Sapajus apella; assembly: GCF_009761245.1. NCBI lineage: Eukaryota > Metazoa > Chordata > Mammalia > Primates > Cebidae > Sapajus > Sapajus apella. The sequence continues at coordinate 42,981,482 of NW_022436948.1, forward strand.
TAATTATAAATTCCTATGCCTTTTATACTTCTACTCATGTGACCTACACTTGAACAATAAAAGAGAACTAAATAATTATCCAGGAGAGTAAATGCATGGCAATTTGGGACACTGAAGCCAAAAGTATCTAGTTTGCCTTTATCGCTACAATCCTATATGGCCTTAGTTGCTGATCAAGAGAAAAATATTGCATGTCATGTGTCCTCAATACTTAAAATGATAAAAGTCAATGTCATATTCAATATTTACCTATTGCACTAAACACTAAACACGATGAAAATATAGGAAAACCAGAAGGGATCACTTGTTTCTGCAATACGCAGTATACTGGAGAGCTGAACTGCTCACACAGAGATTATTAGCCTTACAGAACTTTTTAAGGGGATATGTGGAACACCTGAGCTCACTGAAATAGCAACAAGAAGTGGCTGCGAACTTCTTACAGTGCTACAGTATATACTAGCTTAGTTTCATGCAGTTAGGGCTTAATACTGCATCTTTACATTTGTTTACATTTCTCTAGACTGAATGGTACAATGTCTGGCCTGTAAGTGTGTGTGTAAATTTTCATAAATTTTAACTTTTACTTATTTTTTATTTATACAGAGACAGGGTTCCACTATGTTGCCTTGGCTGGTCTTGAACACCTAGACTCAAGAGATCCTTCTGCTTCAATCTCCCAAAGTCCTTGGATTACAAGTGCGGGCCACATGCCCAGCCAAGTTTTAGCTTTTAACTATAGATTTGTGTATACTTTTTGATAGTAAATAATAAAATAACAAAAAAAGCATTATTTTTATGTACTTGTAAAACAGGACACTTGTCACTGTGGGGTGCTGGGCTGGCAGCTTATCAGCTACTAGTATTTCAAAGCACAATATGTTTGTAATGCCGTTGCTCTCCATGAACAAGCTCTTATATTTTTGGTGCAGCCATATCATTTTAATGTCAATAAACTCTTTCTTGAAGTTTTTAGGGCATATCATGCTGATAGTAATCTTAACAAAATTAATAGAATTTTGATGGTTAACTGCAAGTTCTGTATACATTTGCCTTTTCCAGAGAAAGACCTGTAGATGAACATCCTATAATACTATCCTAAAATGAGTATATGATCACAATACAGATCAATTATGGGGCTATATTTTGCATTTGTAAAGATGTTTACTTTTCTAGAATAATAGAATTAAAGGGACTTTAGAAATTTTTAAAAAATTAACCACCGTAGTCTTCAGAATAAAAAAGTTGAGTCAGAAAGTGATGACATGCTGAAAGTGATGCAATTTATGGCAGAAGTGATACTAGCATGTAAGTCTTCTGTTGCTTACTTTTACGCCTATTCTGCCATTTGAGACTTTACAAAGGGGACACAGAAGAATCTGTTAACAGAAAAGGTATTTAGTGCATATAAATAGCAATATATTTACCAGCATTGCATTTAACAATATTTTTCTTTGTTTTTTTGTTTGTTTGTTTGTTTGTTTGTTTGTTTTTGAGACAGAGTCTCACTTTGTTGCCAGACGCTAGGTTGGAGTGCAATGGCACGATCTCGGCTCACTGCAACCTCCGCCTTCTGGGTTCAAGCAATTCTCCTGCCTCAGCCTCCTGAGCAACTGGGACTACAGTCACCACCACGCCCAGTTAATTTTTGTATTTTTAGTAGAGACGGGGTTTCACCATGTTGGTCAGGATGGTCTCGAACTCTTGACCTCATGATCTGCCCACCTCAGCCTCCCAAAGTGCTGGGATTACATGCTTGAGCCACCATGCCCGGCCGCAACAATATTTTTCTTAGCCAATGCTATGAACTCAATATTTATTTTTCCCCCAAATGAGTATGCTGTAACCCTAATCCCCAATGTGATGTTGTTCGGAGGTGGGGCCATTGCGATGTGATTAGATAATGAGTGTGGAGACTTCTTGATGGGATTAGTGCCCTCATAAGAAGAGACGCATATGAAGATACAACCGGAGGACAGCTGTCTATGAGCCAGAGAGCATCCCTCATCAGACAACACTGGATATGATGGTGCCTCAATTTTGGACTTTCCTAGACTTCGGAACTGTGAGAAATATCTGTTATCTAAAGTGCCCAGTCTATAATATTCTGTTATAACCTCCCACACGAAGACACTCACATTTAGTTAATGTCAAGAGAATTTCCTGTAAAGGGGCTCTGGCTGTTACTAGTTACAGGACGTAGGGTAGTAAGTCGCTTTAGCCTCAGATGCTTTATCTGATAATACGATTATATGACCTTATTGTAGAATAAGAGTTAAGGGCTGGACAAGACCTTAACTCTTATTCTACAATGCAAATTTATGCCATCTACTATGTCATTCCACATCTATGTGGGAAATTTGCCATTGTAGATGAATCGATGGCTGAATTCTTGGTGATGGTTCCATTCCTTATCTTTATTCACAAAAGAGCCAGAATCTGCTGTCTCTGCTCAGGTCCACATGTGCTTCTTGCCAAGCCTCTCCTTGAAATACTGCCCAGCTGGTCACAGACAGTCAGGCATAGATTGTCCTTCCAGGGGAGCAAGCCCTGATGAAGTGCCAAGATTGCTACTGAGGGGCCGTGAATACTTATTTGCTCTGAGCATTTTCCGAGGATGAATAAATACATATTTGATAAACATATATAGCTATACATGTAGCTATATTTTAAATATATGAAAGTGCTGTTGTGAAAGAGAAGATCTATTTTAAGGCACTAGAGTATTCAGAATAAATTTTTGCCTACTTGCTCAGATTCTAAGATTATCTAATCTACTAAATGTATAATAAAAACTGTCATATGGAGATCTGGCAACTGCCTTGACCTTAACAGAAGTCATCATATGAGAGAAAGTTTGAAGTCTGGACTTCGACATTTCCTCATTACCATTAACTTTTGCTAAGAAATCAGAAGACCCGCGGCCTCAGGGATAAACAGATAAACCAAAATGAAATGAGAGATTTATTGTTAATAGTGGTTTAGTGAATAATATTTTCATGGAAATATTTTTAACTTTTATTAAAGGCTTAAAGTCTTCAGCAAGTCACAGTGGAAGTTTCAGGTGCTATGACAAGCTTCTAGAGAATGCATTTTAAGGTAAAAGGATTTTTATCGCCTCTCCAATCACACCTTGCTCTGATTTTGGGTTTTACCCACTCTACATACTCATTTTCATCCTCACGTTCCTTTGATTATTAGGAATCTTCATGCTTGAAAAGCCAGCTCCGCTACTCCTCCACAGAGTGAGGGAGGAAAACAGCACATTTTTGCAAGTTTCAGTGCTTTTGAAAGGAATAATGAAAAGGAGGTGGTGCTGCCTGAGAAGGCGGGCTACAGATGGAACAAAAGGTTAACTCAAATTTCTGCTGAAAATAGAAAGTAAAAATAGTAATGATGATCTATACAAGAGCAGAAAACACAGCAAAGTGAAGTTATTCATTTTGAATCAGCAGCTTCTTTTAAAGCATCCTCTGGTTGTTCAAAGGGTTTTATTTTACAAATTGGCATTCAGTAGGCACGTCTGACAACTGGTTCATTGCGTCTCTTTTACCAATTGTCAGCAATAGTTTTCCTTTGGTTCAAATGAGGAACTTCAGTGTTCTGAGGTAGTTTCTTTGAGGACAAATAATCCAACTGTTTCTTCAAGAATTCTTTACTTAAAAAAAATTCAGTTTAACTGTGCACTCCGGTTATTCTTCACTATATCTATAACTGCTTTCCGCTTCTCCCACCACTAGAAATGGGAGTTTCCTTGCTTTTAGAAATCAGTCTTTCGTCTGTCTGGTACCTCACCCCATAAAAAAGGTAACCTGTCTTCACAGAGGTTGCAATACTGTTAAAAAGAAGCTGCTTTTCTTAGAGACTTCTGAGGAATGTACAAGTGGTGTGTGTATAGGAGTGTGACTGAAATACAGGAATCCCTCCTGAGCATTTTGTATGTGTGACTTTGAACTGGAGCAGAACAACCTGACAAGATTGGCTTTAGCTACTTCTTGTCAAATCTTAACCCCAGCCTGCACTCACTCTTGAATAGCCTCAGATCTTCTTGAATTAGAAAAAACAAACAAAAATAAAATCTCCCTGCTAAACAGGAAGAGGCTGATACTTTCTGAAAGAAATGTACGTGCCAAAAGAAGAATGTCAAACCTAGTAATTAATACTTTATAGAGTCATTTCTGTGTCATAAACAGAGTCTTTAAAATCATGCTGAAAAAGTAACTGTTTCAATCTGCAATACCATCACCTGATGATGGGAGCTCCAGTAGCCGGTGTACACACTAACGCTATGAAAGATTTAAGGCATTACTTAAATGTGCTGACTGTTTTCCAATGCATTTTATCACTATGTTAGTAATACAATATCCTATTTGAAGGTTTTCCTATTCATGGACTCTTACAAGCAAATAACATCATAGTTCTACCTGGGACTTAAATGTAAATACACTGTTTTACATGTATTTGAAAGTGACAGACACTTTCAAAGAGAGTATGCCGTCATCAGTACATTTTGATAATACAGATATCAAAATGTCTGTGACAAATGATCAATTGGTTGTTTAGGAAGTTAATTCCACTTGCATAAGATCATTATGGCAGAGACTGCTAGTGGACATACTCCTCAATTTTTGGTTTTGTAGATGATAATGAATAAAGACTTTGCTTTGTAACTCTAAGGCTAAGTTTCGGCCAGTACATTACAAATAGACACGTTTATGTACAATTTCCATGGAGTATCATTAAAGGCCAAGACATGACCTTGTTTTTTCTGTTTTCTTTTTGTGGTTGGCTCTACTGGGGATGTGACGGTAGGAGTTTGAGCGGGCAGCATACACACTGATGATAGCATCGCAGAGCAAGATAGGGGAAGCTTACCTTTGAAAGTTAACCTTTACATGAGAAAATTCATATTTTGTGAGTTTATGCCAGATTACCTTTGTTTTTAACAGCTACAGGATACAATAAAAAAGATAAGAATATTGGAATTCAATTCTTTATTACCTAAATCAAATCCAGGTTTTCTTTACATTAAAAACAGGACAGTTTCAGTATACCTGTGACGTGTCCGTGTTGCAGGACTTCGTACTCTACCTGGGATCTAACCTGTTTAATTAAGATTTCTTCAACACTGTCAAATAACTATTGCTTTACTACATTTTATGTTATAATAGATGACATTATTTTATGAATTCATGTTAAATGCTTGAAGTACTAGGGATTTAAAAGTACTTTTCAAGCATTAATTTTTATGTAAGTAAAAAGTTTCACATTATAACACTTTATAGAGATGTGAATGAAGATATAAAAGTCTTCTTCAAAAGTCACTGTAACTTGTGAGAAAAATAGAGAGTTAGAATAAGAAATAGGGCGGTTAGACTTGATTTCCTCTCCTACCATCAATCTGTCTTATTCACTTCCTTCCAATGGATTCTTTTAGTAAAACTCCTATTTCCTTCAAACAGCTGGTAGTAGTCTTATCTCCTAATGATATACACCACATTAAAAAATGCTACTAATCTAAAAATTCTACTCTGTGAAGATAAGCATATGGTTTAGAAGATGAAAAATGCTGACTATATGATTACATCCCTGTCTACTTGTATAATACGTGATCATTAAGCCATTCATCATTCTTTCTTTGCACTTAATTTTGGGGCTGGGAAAAAGGAAGATGAGGGAACAGAGAATCGATTAACTTTCACTTGGCAGACAATGGTCTTTGCCCCCTGATGTCCTACATGTTCTTTATTTTAAAAGTGACTATAGAGGACCTTAGTGACTTGCCAGTTAGTAATGGAGTCATAGCTTATCTCTGGGGTTTAAAAGACTTTTAAGTTTAGAGATCTATCACTTCAAGCTGTTTCTTTTAACCTTGATACAATCTTTGGAATAAAAGAAGAACTGATCTACCATTCCAGCCGTGACCCTTATTAACCATGTGATATGAGGCAACTTACTAAAATCCTCTATTTACTAAAATAATCTAGTAATAGTCTCTGTATTAAGAGGCAGTCATGATAATTGCATAAGATAGTGCATGTGAAATACTTTGCACAGATCATGACACACGGTAAGTGCTCCATAATTTATTCTTCATAAACATCTTAAATAAACAATAGCAAATATAAACATAATAGATAAGTGGAATATTTGGTAAGGCTAAGTGTCAAGACAAAACAAAATACCTCTAATTTTTCAATCAAAGGAGAAAAAATTTCAGGAAGGAAAATGTCTAAATGTAGGTAAATGAGGGATTCTAAGTCTATTTCACAGAAGTACAAACTTAACTCGTAATTTAGTTTAACAAGCACTGCAAGTAACAGTACAGAATTCCAATCCGCCATAAATAGGGTAGAGTAAGCCAACAGAATTTTAAACAGTAATATAGGTTACATTTATTTTAAAAATAAATTTATAACTTTGTGCTCTTGAGTGATTCAAACCTGTGATGCTCTTTTGAATTTACATTGTTCAGAGGTTATTTGTTGGATGCCTGAAGCAATGAGTGTCCTTAACATGGTGAGAGGCACTCAGTTCCTTCCTTTTCTAAGAAATTCAAGGTTTGTTTTCAAAAACAAACGCACAAAAAACCACAGATAAATCCCAAACAAACAACTAACCCATGACTAGTTTAAGCTGAAGAGTTGAAATTTAAAACTCCTTAACAGAAAGGAATTTTCTGAAATCTCATAGATGGGGTTACTAATTACATTTTTCACTTAACAGTAATAATAATTCTACTAATATTTATTGAGAGCTTACAGAATTCAGGCACTTTAGAAGGCACTTTTACAATGTTGAGGAGAACTAAATGTGATTTTTCTATGTTTGGAGCTTATACTCTAGAAAGAGAGATAGACATTAATTAATAACAAAAAGGTAAAACAATTTCTAACTGCTATGCACAAAGGAGAGGTTTGTGGTGCTATGAGACATTAGGCATAGAGAATTTGACCTAAGAATGGAGGTCAGGGAAGTGACAGTTAGGCTGAGACCTGAAGACGCAAAATCAACTTTTACAAAGACATATGGCACCAGGCAGCACAACCAGTATGCCTAAAGTAGACGAAGTGGGAGCACAGTGAGAGATCAGGATAAAACATACCTAGGGAAGGACTGTGGAGAGGGCTGAAAACTCTTAACACAAAAAGTTCTGTGTTACCGCATGTTCTCACTCATAGGTGGGTGTTGAACGATGAGAGCACATGGACACAGGGAGGGGAGCACTACACACTGGGGTCAGTTGGGGGGAAATAGGGGAGGGACGGTGGGGGATGGGAAGCTGGGGAGAGATAGCAAGGGGAGAAATGCCAGATGTAGGTGATGGGGAGGAAGGCAGCAAATCACACTGCCACGTGTGTTTCTATGCAACAATTTTGCATGTTCTTCACATGTACCCCAAAACCTAAAATGCAATAAAATAAATAAATGGGAAAAAAAAAAGTTCTGTGTTAATAGCTAAGTGGATTGAAAATCAATGAAATATTTCATGTCTTTAGTTAGAGTGGAGCAGGGGAGGGGAATAACATAAGCAGAGAGACCACTCTGAAAACAACGTAAAAATGGACACGCTGAAGTGCTCTTCCAGTACTTCTACAGGGAGACCGTGACATCTCCTTCTTTTCCCAGATGGTTGTTAACTTCTGTTAAAGTAAATTAAAATGGAGATTGTTCCTGAAGAGTACCAAGCAGACAAAGCCAGTTAGGCCTCATACGTAAGCCAAACCTTGCTGGATTTGCAAATATAAGTGAAACTTAAGTTGAGCTATTTTTTGTAAATGCCTATATTAAAGAAAAACAGAACTTAAGCTCACCTAATAAAAAACAATGAACAAATTTGTAATTAAGTAAACAGCGATTTTCCAACAAGATAGACCAAATAAGGGAGCTAATTTAAACCAATTACTATGATTTTTTTAATGCTTCACTTCTGTGTTCATCCTACATCATCTTACCCCCGTGTCCACTTGATGGAGCTTCTGAAATCACTGTGGTTTGGAGCTACCTGATTCGTGAATCTCTATTTGCCCAAATAAACACTTTATAATATTACTGTACCCTAGTTTACCTACTTAGGACTTCTTGTGGGCAAAAACTTTATTTATTGCTTCTTCAGTTTTATGGTGCTAAAGTCAAATTATATAGTAAGGTAATATTTGCAGATGAAATAAAAGTAGACATCAATTATTTAGATAACAGAATAATTAAACTGATTACTTATTACCATTTTATTTAGCTATATGAACAATCCAAGCAGATTGATTAATTTTTTATCTATATTATGCTCTGTTGTAAACTCTAAACGTAACATAAAGGTAGTTAACTTTGGGTCATGGAGTTGTCCTTTCATCTCAGTAAATTTGTCTACAAATCAAACTAGGAGGTAGTTGCTGAGTTGTCCATTTTTAACTTTTCTTACTATTGTTCTATATTCGACCTAAATGTTCTCATAACTTTTTTTTTTAGAAAAAAAAAAAAAAACCCATGAGTAATCTAATAAACAGATTGTTCTTCCCACTCTCCCACTTGGGATATTTTATTTTCTGTAACTTAATCAGCTCATTTTGTGTTTTGAATTCAAAACGAAGTAGGCAATGTATTTTATTTACCTTGGAAATATCCTTGCATGCTATATCCTCCAAAGTGTCTTTTTACAAACAAACTTGACTAGGAGTTTCCACATAAGAGGAAATAATCATGTACAAATATTAAGTGACTATTTGCTGAGAGTTTATATCCTCATAGCATTTTTCAGATGAGATCAGGTGTGTTCAGAGGTATAGCCATAGACCCTCATAGCATTTTTCAAAGGCTGAAGCAAGATGTTAGATAGTGTCTCCATGCTGTTAATTGGGCCATTCCAAACAGGTACTCCAAAATGTTTCTCTATCTTATTCCAGATTTCTCGGTTTTAGTTTCCTTCCAATATTCATTTTTTTTGTTTTATTTTCTCTATATTTCTCAATCAATCTATTCTTTCTTTCTCTATTTCTTTCTGTAGTAAGCTATACTAGAATATCACAGTTCTGTGACTGTCTCCATGTACTGTGTGTAATTCTCATTACCCACATATTCATGAACAAATTTGGTATAACTACCACCCTAACTAGCAACAAAAGAAAGGCATATATTAATGTCATAAAATCCAGCTTTTCTTTGGGAGGTTCTTCAAATTATTTTCAAAAGTCCTTTCTTTCTTCTTTTTCTTTTAATATACATTTTGTGGAACTTTAGGCTCTGGGGTGCATGTGCAGAACATACAGAATTATTGCATAGGTACATACATGGCAATGTGGTTTGCTGCCTCCATCCCCCAACCCCGTCACCTATATCTGGCATTTCTCCCCATGTTATCCCTCCCCAACCTCCCTACCCCCTGCTGTCCATCTCCTATTCCCCCCCAGCAGACCCACATGTGTAGTGCTCCCCTCCCTGTGTCCATGTGTTCTCATTGTTCAACACCCACCTATGAGTGAGAACATGTGGTGTTTGATTTTCTGTTCTTGTGTCAGTTTGCTGAGAATGATGGTTTCTAGATTCATCCATGTCCCTACAAAGGAAACAAATTCATCGTTTTTTTATGGCTGCATAGTATTCCATGGTATATATGTGCAACATTTTCCTTGTCCAGTCTATCATCAATGGGCATTTGGGTTGGTCCCAGGTCTTTGCTATTGTAAACAGTGCTGCATTGAACATACCTGGGCATGTGTCTTTATAATAGAATGATTTATAATCCTTTGGATATATACCCAGTAATGGGATTGCTGGGTCAAATGGAATTGCTTTTTCTAGGTCCTTGAGGAATTGCCACACTGTCTTCCACAATGGTTGAACTAATTTACAGTCCCACCAACAGTGTAAAAGTGTTCCTATTTCTCTACATCCTCTCCAGCATCTGTTGTCTCCAGCTTTTTTAACTAGCGTGAGATGGTATGTCAATGTGGTTTTGATTTACATTTTTCTAATGCCCAGTGATGATGAGCATTTTTCCATATGTTTGTTGCCCTCATAAATGTCTTCTTTTCAAAAGTGTCTGTTCATGTCCTTCTCCCACTTTTGAATGGGTTTTTTTTTTCTTGTAAATCTGTTTTAGTTCTTTGTAGATTCTCGATATTAGCCCTCTGTCAGATGGGTAGATTGCAAAAATTTTTTCCCATTCTGTTGGTTGCTGGTTTGCTCTAATGATTTTTTTTTTTTTCTGTACAGAAGCTCTGGAGTTTAATTAGATCCCATTTGTCTATTTTGGATTTTGTTGCTAATGTTTTTGATGTTTTAGTCATGAGTTCCTTGCCTATGCCTATGTCCTGAATGGTTTTGCCTAGGTTTTCTTCTAGGGTTTTTATGGTGTTAGGCCTTATGTTGAATCTTTAATCCATCTCGAGTTAATTTTAGTGTGAGGTGTCAGGAAAGGGTCCAGTTTCTGCTTTCTGCAGATGGCTATCCGGTTTTCCCAACACCATTTGTTAAACAGGAAATTGTTTCCCTATTGCTTGTTTTTGTCAGGTTTGTCAAAGATCAGATGGTTGTACATATGTGGTGTTGCCTCCGAGACCTCTGTTCTGTTCCATTTGTTTTTTTATTAGGTGGAATAAAAATTAGCCTTCAAAAGGGAGTAGATCCCTTGTTTCTTATTTATATTAAAGAACACAGAGTGAAATGTTGCCTATCTGGTTGTTGGATATAGTAAAGAAGTGAAAAGTTAATATGAGAGAGTTAAAATTGTAATATAAGGATTTAGAGTTTTATGAATTCTGTTCTGTTTAACCTTCTGTTTTGCTAATATATTTTATAGGATATAGGGTAAGTTAATACCAACCAAAGACCCCAATTTATGAATTATGAAAAGATAGACCTTTGTCTCTTGCTTATGTCACCAATGAGAGATAAGCAGTCAGGGCTGGTTGGTTAACTCTGCTCACTTTAGTATGTTACATCAATCTCTCTATTTCAGTTCTCGCTGTTTCCTAGCCAGCTACGAGAGGAGAAGAGCCAAGGCAGCAATATGTATTCTATTTTAGGACCTAGAATTGGCACCAGTATCTTTCACCAGTGTCCTATTAGCCAGAACATAGTTACAAAATCTGAAGGAGTTACTACTATGAACCAAAGAGAAGATGGACATTTTTCAGCCACTAGTAGTTTCTGTCACAACTCAAAAATTGTAATTGAAGACAAATTATTTTACCAAAATTCTCTCCACTGCTGTAATGTGTTTTATAATCTGGTTTATTTCAGCTTAATTAGTGATCAATTGTTAACACTGAGTAATTTTTTTTAATGTTTAAAATAATCCATGAACTTTTTTGTGTACTATCAAATATATATTATTGTAGGGTATGTAGGAAACAGCTGGTGATTAAAATACATCTTCGGAAATATTAAGCGTTGAATCATGCCCCATTTTACCCCGTGTTCATGAAAAAGTTATTACAATAGTTTTCAGGGCCCTATTGGGCCTGGGTTTCTGTAACATGTCTATCTCTATCTCTCATGTCTCTCTTCCTCTATAAGGACATGCCAGCCACACTGTCATTCTCAATTTTTTTTCAAGGTGTCAGACACTCACTCTCTCACCTCTGAGCCTTTATTTTAATGTTCCTTCTCCTAGGGTGTTCTTGCCTTTATGATTTCTGTAAGGTTTTCGCTTTGTCTCCTTCAGGTCTTTGTTTAAATGTCATTTTCTCAGTAAAACTTACCTTCTCCTTTCTTTTTAAAATCTAAGATCTAACCATTTTCTATTCTTCTATACTTTGTTTATCAAGTTGAAGTTATTAGCATTCAAAATTCTGTATATTCTGCTTATTTATTTTGTTTATTTACCATCTTTCACCAACCAACTGGAATGGAAGCTGAGGGTGTTGATTTTTGTTAATTTTTTGTTTGTTTCTCGTGACTACAATAGTGCCTGGAACATAACACGATCATCAGTAAATATTCAATGACTAAATGAATGAATGAATAAATGAATGAGTAATTCAATAAATGAATCAGAAAAGCTACAATGGCTTTAACTCTATTTGCCAATTTGAGAAAATTTGATTTGTGCATTGATGCTTTTCAATATTCTCTGTCTTTACCTAGTCCATGATAGTATACTTCATCCTACTAAAATAACTCAGTGATTTTTAAAAATTAGGTCTATGTACTCAAAATATCTAAGAAAAATAGTCTTCTGTTGGAAAGAATATTTTAGAAAATTATGAATGGTAAGATTAAAGCTATACTTAGGCTTGAAAATGTCCAAGTATTAATTTTAATCAGTTAATCCACTTTAAAATATCTTTACAAATCATAAAATTGCATTTATTGTAGTATTATTCTAATAATAAAATGTTTTAAATAATTTTCTTACATCATGAAGATAATTCTTAAGGCTAATAGCAAAGCTTTGAATTTCATGGCCTCTTATAAATTTATTTTTAATGATGTGAAAATAGTTCAAATGCCAGTTTCAATCATTAGTGCCATTCTACATTGCAACATAAGCCACTGGAGCTAGTTCTTTATCATAAATAATTTTTATATTAAATTGTACCATGCAATGTTCTTTGATATATATTTTCTGAGTACCAATTAATACCCAAGTGGTAGTTAAGCATCCAGATTAATGTTTCCATTCACCACATGAAGTGATTCTGAAAATTCTTGTGGAGGTAATTGCAAACTTCTTTTAGGTACAAATGCACTAATTTAGTTACATAGTCAGCAGAGTCAAGTCTGAAGGTAGCATAAACAAGGTGTGATTGAGCAAATTGTTCTGTGCATAATTGTCAAGAATGCTTCAAAGTGATAATTAAGATAATAACACATGATATCCCCAGGGGAGTGAATTGCCAGGTAGCATATAATAAAATCATAACTTTATTACATAATTTAAGTACTTAGCTTATATGTAAAACAGCCTCCCAAAAAGAAAAGTGAAATTCAAAAATTTTTTGGTGACCATGTACTTATAAATTTCAGTAAATCTATGTAAATGAAAAAGATCCATTACACACCGCCAAATGGCATTTTCTAGAATAGAAATTTTTAAAAAAAATCTTGGTAAATTAGTGGGGTGAAATGTGCTGTGACAGTTTTTCTCATGCAGAGGGGTGAGTGCTGCTGCAGCATAGTCACAAGGGAAGGCCACTCATCAGCTACCCTCATACAAGATCTTGCATTTGTGCACTGTTGGTGGGAGTGTAAATTAGTTCAACCATTGTGGAAGACAGTGTGGCGATTCCTCAAGGACCTAGAAATAGAAATTCCATTTGACCCAGCAATCCCATTACTGGGTATATATCCAAAGGATTACAAATCGTTCTACTATAAGGACACGTGTACACGAATGTTCATTGCAGCACTGTTTACAATAGCAAAGACCTGGAACCAACCCAAATGCCCATCGACAATAGACTGGATAGGGAAAATGTGGCACATATACACCATGGAATATTATGCAGCCATCAAAAACGATGAGTTTGGGTCCTTTGTAGGGACATGGATGAACCTGGAAACCATCATTCTCAGCAAACTGACAGAAGACCAGAAGATCAAACACCGCATGTTCTCACTCATAGGCGGGTGTTAAACAATGAGAACACATGGACACAGGGAGGGGAGCACTACACACTGGGGTCAGTTGGGGGGAAATAGGGGAGGGACGGTGGGGGGTGGGAAGCTGGGGAGAGATAGCAAGGGGAGAAATGCCAGATGTAGGTGATGGGGAGGAAGGCAGCAAATCACACTGCCACGTGTGTTTCTATGCAACAATTTTGCATGTTCTTCACATGTACCCCAAAACCTAAAATGCAATAAAATAAATAAATGGGAAAAAAAAAAAAAAAAGATCTTGCATTTGAACTTTTAGAGACAGGAGCTAAAATTTCTGATTTACAGTGGCTACTCAAGCTAATAACAAAACAATAATAACATGAATAGTAATCAATCACCATAATAAAGATCAACATTCATTGAACACAGTGTGTGTCAGACAATGTGTTAATCAATTTCAATATATTAGTTTTCCCATCAACGTTGGAACATGAGATTGTTATATTCATTTGACAAATGAGAAAATTTGTCCAAATTAGCAAATAAGAGAGAGTGCATTAAAACTCAGGTGTGTCTTTTAGGATTTGTGATCTTAATCACAACATTATGCTGATTTCACGAAGGTAGGGGGCGATACCCCTTGCTGACATTAGTATTGTACACCATTTCCAGAATTCTCTCGATCATATCCCTCACATTTCTGCAGGTGCATGTTGAGTCTGCTGTGGTCCATGAAGGGATTTTCCTAAATGTTGATCCTTTGTTTTAGTCATTTTGCATTTTCTGTATTTGATTCAGGGATGATGCATTACTGGTCTGCTGAGGAATCAAGCTACTAACAGAGTGCCCTTTAAACTGTGTCTTACCTAGCTTGTAGTTTATAATCTATCATGAGAGCATATTGGACTGTTATCAAACTTCAAATGCTTTCATAACTTTTTACTGGGACATTGGCACTTCTAAATATTTTTGGCAAATTATATTACCACTGTGCATCCAATGTTTGTCCTCTGTAAAATGGGTACAGTATGACATTTTTCCCATTGCTATGTTGCTGATTAAATGAGAAAGCCTATTTTGAGGTGGTGGTAGAGTGCTAGGGAAGCCTCTGCCACAGGGACAGTCACCTAAGGTATTTTTTTTCAATATAATAGGTAGTCAATGAAATGGGCTCAATGGAATCAATGTCATTTATAAAGGGCAACATTTACACTGAGACAAGCACAGTAATGGTACTAGGAACTGACACGAGGGTGAATAAAATAGACTTATTTCCTGAATGTTTGTGAACAAATAAGTAGGAAATGTCAACATACATCCAAGAAGGACAAGGCCAGCAGGCATGCGATATACTGATTGGCTTGGGGAGTGTACAATTGAGGAGGGCCACTCTGAGAGGGGTTATGTTTATGATGAGGCCTGATATTGAGAAGGAGCCAGGTGGATGAAGAGCACTGAAGACGATAAGGATTACTTACACAAAAGCTGTTGTATGGTGAACAGTGTGGAAAACTGGAGGAATTGAGAGGGCATGGTGAAATGCAGGCACTGGCTGACATGGACGGGAATGAGAAAAGTATGTGGATGGATGATGTGATTTAGGAAATCGGGGACAGATGATGTGGTTTAGGATACTGGGGATAAAGGCGCTAAAGAAAGGCCTGGAAAACCTCTGTTTATTTCGTGTCTGGTGCCTGTGGGGCCACCTGTGGCCAAGGAGCACCTGTGGCACCTGGAGTAGCTGAGCCCGCACCTTGCAATCACCACCCCCTCCCTCCCCAGTCCCTCTTATTCCCAGTTAGCTCTGGACAAACATTCTAATCACACATTACCAAAGAAGAAACCGGGAAAACAGCTTTGTGAAGTGTGTTCTGTCAGGATACCTTTTCCTTAAAGGCTGTGAGCTTATCTTTTCTGCGGCCTTGCAGCTCTATAACATGGCTCGGCTCAGTTGGTTTTGCTTTTAGTCTTTTCAGATGGATCAGCGAAGTCAATGGAAGGTCATATTTGCAGTCTTTGTTGTTTAAAGGTGAAAGTAAACACAGTGAGAGCTGCAGAAAGAACATTTTAAGCTTGTGTTTTGAACTATGCAATGATTTGAAGGAAGTTGGGAAATTAAGGTAATTAGGCAGGGCAGAATGTAAAAAGCCTGCAGGTTTGATTCTGTCATCCTTCTGATCTCTGCTAGTGACAGCATTTAAAACATTTGTTATTCTTTTTTGCCTGGGTAATGAAGTACCTTGACCTAGATATGTACTGTGACTCCTTGTTTATTTTCTGACAGAAATGGGGTTTGAGGTGAGAGAGAGAGAGAAAAAAAAGCATGAATAAGTGTGAGACCTGGATCTATTAAGAGAGATCAAACTGGTTCAACAAAGGACTGCTGTGGGTATTTCCGAAGAGGCTGATGGCCCTTTACCTGTAACCCAGCTGAATGTCAGAAAGTTCTGTTAAACATATGACACTAATTAGAAAGATATCTCGCTGCCAGTCTATTAAAAATGAAATGGTGATGACTTCATGTGTTTTCAATAACTGATACTGGAAGATACATTGGGCTGGAATTCTGTACCAACATGATGAGAAAAATGCCTGAACTGAAGCGCTGTGTCTGTATTCTTTTCCCAGAGCTCCTTGAAGTGCTGTGTTTGTATTCAGCCAAGTGGCTGCCTGTTTGTGAAATCATAGACACACTGGTTGCCGCAGACATACCACACAACACTGAGCTGTTTCATGTGCTCCTGTCTGTGGCCACAAGAGGCGTCATCTGTCCAGGAATGCCACAGGGGGATTCGGCCTCAAATTCATTGTGTGGGAGGATTTGCAAAGCCTCTGTGTTTTAATACTCCAGCCAAGTGAGTTAGGAAAATGAAAATCCCCACAGAATCCTTTAACCAGACTTCTCTTTCTCTGATGTGATATTCAGATCTGACAGATGGAAAAATAGCAATTGTCCATCAGAATGGCTGAACGTGGTAAAGTATGACTGTTTTATAAAAGAGAATTAAAGCCTACATATATTTGGGAAAATTGAAGAACCAGTGATCAAGGGAGCTGACTGAAGATATTCCAAATCCTCCTTGGAGAGACGGCAGCATTAACTGCTACTTGTTAGCATCTTGGCAGACAACAGAATCACCATTGTACTTACATCCGTGCATTTCAATAGAATTTTCAGCATATTGGTTAACTGTGAAGATAAACAGGAGTAGGCTTCTGTTTATAAGTCAAGGCATCCTGCTTCTCTTTTAAGCTGCTTGCATTTACAGAACTTCTGCTGGCTGCAATGAGCCTCACATTTCTGAAAACAAAAATAAATGCTGCTTTCCCAAACTCTACCATTTTTCCGCTTATTTTTCTCATTTCTTCTCTGTCTACCTCAAATCATTATTCCCAGTGCTTTCTTGGACCCTGCATTCGTGCCCCTGAATGAGGCTGGAGAAAAACACAGTCATGTTGGTTGCTTTGGTTTTAAATTCGTGGCATTTCTCTTTGCGGGCCCTTCATGCTGCAGCATAACAGGCAATGTGTCTCATCTGTTCCCTCTCTAAGAGGGCGGTTGCATACATCTTTTCTCCTCAAATCTGCAACCATTTCTTTTCATCATTTTTATTCTCAATGGATGTCCAAGCTTGTTTATTTATTTAGAAAGTAGAAGCAGCTAGAAAAAACCTTCCACAAGCTCCCACCACGATATCTACTTGCTTTCTTTTTGCCTTCTGACTCTGACTTCCACTGCTTTACTTTAGATGAATGTCCGTGGTCTCAAGGTCAACCTTCTGCTTGACCTCTGTGTGACTCTACTCATCTCAAACTCTCCTACATGATCAATTTCCCTCTCTTTCATCGAATTATGTTCTCCACATACAAACATCTTTAAATGCCCTGTCATAGGTGAATAGTTAAATAAACTGTGATACGTCTAAACCATGGATACATGTACTTATTTAGAAACCAAGTCAAAGAAACTACTGATAAACTCAGCAGCTAGGATGGATCTCAAGGGTAAAACGCTAAGTGAAAACAAAAAGTCAGTATCAAAAGGCCACATGCTGTATGATTCCGTTCATAGAACACAAGGAAACTAAGTGGTTAACTTGAGAGTCTTGCCTTTGATCTTCCTTAGCAGGGAGCTTTGTATGGAGTCAGTGCTACTTCATTTTATAATACTACAAAAAGCAAACGCTTTAGTTTTCTTCACTGATGCCCCCCCCCTTTTTTTACTTTATTGTTAGATTTCATAGTTATCTTTATTTAGAAGACTATGAATAAATTGTTGCTTGGCTATTTGGATTTTCACTTGGAAGAAATACATCTTTGGCTTCTGTGTTTGCCATATTGCCCTGTTTATAAAAACGTAGTCTATTTAAAGAGAAAGGTTAAAAATAAAAAAGGAATAGCAGCAGCAATCTGGATATGACTTCTTCTGACCCCTTTCTCAGCAGCTGGATTAGATAACAACACTTTTAATTGAAATAAATGTGCTAAAAATAAGGTGGCTCTATTGCAATGGAGAAAATATGCAGTTACCCTTCACACAATAGAACTGAACGTCATTAAGAGTGCTGATTACCATGAGATACAAAGTTACTATTATTTTGTTTAAGTTTGTTGTTTTGATTTTTTAATGCTTGTTATCTAGTTAATCTTCTTTTTGAGTTTACAAAGAAAACACGCCGAGCACACAGTCGTTAAACTGACTATTACGGCCATGAATTTTATTAAGAACTTTTGCCGTACCGGTTTCTTAAGGGAGTTTTCTTTCTGCAAGAAAATAATATTTTGTTGTGAAAACATCTGGATCCAGTATTCACGGTACTTTGAACGCTAAATATGAGGGCAATTTTTCTGCGATATCTGCCTATTGTTAGGGTTGGTTTGACTAATCTTTTAGGGCTAAGTGAGAGTCCTTCTATTTGAATTATTCCATGGATTCTGTAGTTTACCTAGCAAGGCGTTTGTTGTTGTGGTTTTTAATTTTCCAGATACATAGAGGATCATCTGTGGGTGTTAACTGCAAGAGGTCTGGCTGTTAGAGCCAGAGTTGTAAAATGTCAGCCTACTCTTGCAGTTACTAAGAGATAAATCCAGTTAATAACCCACAAGGTCATAGAAAGAAGCTATTAGCAGCATGGTTATTGCATGAAAAACACAAATCCAAGCTTCCTTATGCCGAACAGAGAAGGCGTTTTCTCAAATATTTTAAACATAAGCATATCTCAATAGCTGCCCGAGCCAATGGGCCTGTATATTCCTGCAGTGTAATTACGAGAACTGGTTGACAGCACACACGGCAGGTGCGATAAGCCATGTGATAAGTAAAGAGAAGGGAGCACAGTGTATTAATTGCTTCGCTTGAGAGTGTAGTTTGCCTTTGATGCCTCACTGTTTCAACCGAGTGGAAAAACGATGCCAGACATGGCTGCTAAAAAAGCGTTTCAGGTTCCCTGACATGATGGACTTTTAAACTGGCTCTGCCTGAAGAGATGTTTAATTTTGTGAAAATGGTTGACCACATGAAATAGCAATCTTTACTGGTCTATTTGACATTGAAACAGTGACTATAAGTGATGGATTCCTATTCTACTAGCGCAATCTGCATTCTGCGTAAGTGTAAGAAAGGCAAAGAGAATTGCAGTTCGGGGACACATATTTTGTTGTGTTCCAATTCAGTGTACATGTTTTACCTCCTAATTTATGGAAAACAATATTGAGGCATCAGATTGCAAACAGTTATATCATCTGCAATGAATTTGCATTTATGATATTGTGATTTATGCTATCTTTGCTTTTGGAGAAATAACTGAGCAATTCTTAGCCTATCTACCCAAGTACAAGCATGTTTGGAAGGGAGGAATGGGAACGAACATAGTCTAATGTGGTCTACCCATTTTTAGTGTCTGCCTTGTGGCTACAATTTTTTTAAGGAAGCAGAAAGAGGCAACAACCAGGCCAGGCCTTTAATGTCCTGTATTACTTCCACCTCCCAAACTTCACATGCTTCTTACTTTTCCAGTCTCTACAGTATTGATGATTATTGGTGACATTCAAATGACTTCCCAGTATCTTACGGGTTTTATTCATTGAAAGATGATGTTAATAATTTTACAGTCTTTTTTTTTTTTGATGGGAAAGATCTATAATTTGCCAAAGACAGTAAAACCAGCTTTATTGTCTTAACATAAGATTTTAATTTCTAGTTCCATCATGGAACAGGGATTTTCTTGTACAGTGAGAAGATTTTTTAAATTTTTTCTAGACCATAAAGAACCATGAGGGCAGTGACTAACTTAATTTCATCTTTGTGTTCCTAGAACCTGGCATAAAAGGTGTTGACATCGCTTGTTAATTGGAAGGAAGGAAGAAAAGAATGATGTTACTTGTTTTCTTATTGGCTTCTAACATTGAATTGGCTACTTTATGTAAAGTAGCCCATAGGTCATTAATTTGAGTACTACTCTCTACTTTTTGTTGAAAGTATAAATAATGTGTCCTAGAGACAAATCTCTGGACAATGACGATCCTTTTTTCCCCCAACATTCACTAAAAAACAACTGTGTGCTAAACCTACATGCTACTCATTTATATTTCTGATTCATCATGTGATTTGTTTGGCCAGTGAGATGTGAACATAAATGGTCTGCATTATATCTGCTAAGATTGTCTGCTTCTGCTTTTTCCTCTATTTCTTTTCTGTTATGGTATTCAGTGATGTGCTATGTGATGCATCCCACGTCTTTAACATGGAGCTAAGAACCTAACCAACCTGACAGGGACATATAGCCAGGAATAATTCTTTGTATTTTACCACTCAACATAGTTTTTTTGTTACCAATAGAGTTAAGGCTCTAATAATTGCTATCATTTAACTCATTATATCTGCCATTAATTTTGCAAGTATGATTTTACAGCTAATGCTTTAGGATTTGTCCTGTGGCAGAAAATATATTAATATATTTCTTATGATTTCACAAATAATGCATGTTTATTGACAAAAATTTGAAATGTACCAAGAAACACTACCTCAAAATTTATAATTCCACTTTCCTAAGGAAACCACTGTTAAAATTTACATATTTATTTTTTAAGACTTATTTCTAAAAGCAGTGTGAAATAATGGTTTTATATGTATATGCCTGCATATTTTCCCATACAAAATAATTTAAAATATATATTAAAAGCTAATGGAACAAAGCCTCAATTATTAAATTCTAAATTAAGGACTTTTTTTTACCTCTCAAAAACACACCAGTCTTCTGTGTTGAATGATAGCTATCTCCTGTTTGTAGAAAGAATGATGTGAGATGACATTGTGTTTTATTTTGCGTTTACCTTATTTTGTTTATTCCACACTGGCCTATCCATAAAATACTTTTACTGATAAAGAACTTCATATTGTCAGCGTGCTGTCTCATTTTCTCTCAGTTACACCCTTTAATCTATCTGTGCAGTAATAGATAGGGCTTTCTATTTCACATATGTGAAGGTGTGATTTGGCAAAGTCTGGTAGCTGGTGCTAACTGAAAGTCCAATGCTCTTGTATTCGTTTTACTTGTCCTGACAGTGTAGAGGTTTCCTAAAAGAAGCTAATGATTTTCACTTGTCTTGGAAGAGAATGATAGACATACAAAACTGGATATCATCTACTGCAACATTTTGCAAAGAGCCACTTAAACACCCCTAAAGTTCCAGCTGAATGCATACTGATAATGCAACTAAATTTCTTTATGACCAAGTGTACCTGCCACAATTAGAGTCACATCCAAGCCATTGAACAAACAGAAGAAGAAGTTTTCTGTATGGCTCCAAAGCCATTGGATATGCTGAACATGCAATGGATTAGGAATCAGAAGATTTGACCAGATCACTGAGCTATTCCTGAATGTTTATGTAGTCATTTAATCTTCTTTTCTACAGAAATGTGTAGGATGGGGATAACAATAAATGTCTTGTCAAGTTTTTGTCAGAACACACACACACACACCTTAGGTAAGGCACAGTGATGGGCAAATAAAGACACAGTGATGGGTAAATAGGCTGTATTTGATATATGGTACATATTATGTGTAAGCGAGAATTCCATTTTAAAGTCACATGCAATTCTTTTATTTCCCTTTAGTGTTGGAAGATTAAGTTCGGGTATGGGACAGACTGCTACTTTGTTTTGGAAAAAATTACATTATGGTCAAATATAAAGCAAAGATTATACTTTTTAAAATGGAGATGGTCACTGCTCTGCAATAATACCATAAAGGTTTATTGTTATGGGCAGACTTCAATCTCTATAGATTGTTTCTTCCAGGAAAATATGTTTCTTTTCTATATAGGTGTTTAGGCTGCGTCTTCTTGGAAAATTCTCTTTTAAAGCAGTTCCAGAATAATGTTGATATTAGGATTCTTCAGAGGGACAGAATCAGTAGGAGATACATAGACATATGCACACACACATACCCATATATGTGTATAAACATGTGTGTATATATGTACATGTGTGTTGTATTAGTCAATTCTCAGGTTGCTATGAAGAAATATCAGAGACTGGGTAATTTATAATGAAGAGATTCATTTGACTCACAGTTCCACATGGCTGGGGAGGCCTCAGGAAACATACAATAATGGTGGTAAGCATCTCCTCACATGATGGCAGGAGAGAGAATGAGTGCCAAACGAAGTGGGAAGCCCATTATAAAACCGTCAGGTCTCGTGAGAACTCACGATCACGAGAACAACATAAGAAAAACTACCCCCATGATTCAATTATCTCCACCTGGTCTCACCCTTGACACGTGGGGATTATCACAATTTAAGGTGAAATTTGGGTGGTGATGCAACCAAACCATATCGTGTGTGTGTGTGTGTGTGTGTGTGTATTTATATATATGCATGTATATATGAAGAGGGGATTTATTAGAAAATTTGGCTTATTATGAAGGCAGAGAAGTTTCACAATAGGCTGTGTGTAAGCTAGAGACCCTGGGATGCCCGTAGCAGGGCTCAATTCAAGTCCAAACATCTGGAAATCTGGATGGGCCACTGGAATAAGCACTGGAGTCCAAAGACCAGCGAGCCTGATGTCCAAGGGCAGAAGGAGAGTATGCCCCATCTTCAAGAGAGAGTGACTAGTTCACCTTTCCTCTTTTTATGCTATCTGGTCCCTAGTCAATTAGATAGTGCCTGACCATATTAAGGGTTGATTTTCCCCACTGAATCCACTCAGACCACTCACACACCCATCTCCTCTGAAAACACTGCCACAGACACACCCCAGAATAATGCTTTACCTGTTCTTTAGGTATTTTTAAATCCAGTCAAGTTGATACCTAACATCAAGTTGATACCTAAGCAATTTCTCTCATTGAAGAGAGAAATCTCTGATTTTGCCTTGACATGAATCCCAGATTCATCGTTCACTAGCTACTGGAACTTGGACAAGATACACAACCTATCCATGACTGTAGGTATAATGACTGTACCCATTTCATGGAGTTGTCAGCGCAGAGACCTAAAGATGGCAGTCAGGATGTGAAGGCATGTATTCATGTCATGTAATTAGGAAGCACAGTTAAGAGCACAATTGAAGATTCTTCAGTTTATGCTGGGCTGTTGAAGTAATCTCTGAGACAGTATTTAAGAATGAATTATTCTGGCTTAAGAAATAATGTTAGAATGTTAGATTTAATAAATTGTCCTAATGGAAACTTTAGGCAAGGCCAATCCGTATAGTTTGAGGGTTGGGAAACATAAGCATTCGTGTTGTCGAGGATTTATAAAAGAAGTTCATCCTAGTGCTCACATAAGGTGCATGACAGACAGCTTTAGCTTGAAGTAATGAGGACATGTTTTTCTTTTTCCAGGACTCAGGTAACTGAGCACTTATTAGAGAAGGCGTTAATACAAATGCTGGTATCGAGTAGCAGAGGGAGTACCACTTAGGAGGAAATGCCCAATGGAGTGTGCTGAGCCTGTTGACCTAAGGATGCTATAGCCAGGGTCCAAGTTAAAGTGCTTTACTTTGTAATTCCTTTGTTATTACCAAGCCTTCAAAAATTACTTATATGTGTTGTGCCTGGTCATCTGTCACTCAGAATGAAAGAAAATGCGGGCGCCAGTGAGAGGGGTAATGTGATACAGGGAAAGCGGCATTGGTCTTTAGGGCCCCAGTCTCAAGAAAAGAGGAGGTGACCTGTGGAAAGGGGTGGTGATGTCACAGGCCTGACAGCTGGCTGAGGGGGTGGTAAAATGAGACAGTAAATCTGAGGAATGTGCAAGGATTCCTTAGGTAGCCTCAAGAAGCCTTAGGGATTGGAATCTAGAAGACTAGGAATCTGTTAGGTTAGAACATTAAAGGGAAGTGTGAGCTTGGAAATTGTTAAAGTATGGGATATTTGTTTAACAGCCCTACCACTCATCATCATCATCATCAGTGTAACCTGGCCCCAGAAATTTGTTTTATGTAGACTTTTAATTTAATTTTTATGTTTATATTAAATTATATAAGTGGAAGCGCTGGAATAATTAACAGACATAGCATCTATCCAAGAGTCTCAGCTATTCTGGTGTTTTTTCTCAGGTTTCTGACATTCGCAACCTCTCTCAGTTCTGCTCCAGCCTCCGTGTCCTGACCCTGCTGCCGCCTCTTCTGTCTGGAGTACTGCTGCTTTGTTGGCAGAATTACTTCCTGATGGTGAGTACTGCTGCCACCATCAATCTGGCCTCTAAGAGGAGAAATGGTTTCTTCTAATCACCCAGAGCATAAGCAAGACCAGGCTGTTGTTTTTTATGACATTACCAAATGTTACAAGTACAAGCCGAAGCTGTTACTTACATGTGTTTGTTATTCTTAAAACCTCAGAATTCCAAATGATAATCCGAATCACTGCTTCACCCCTCACGGGCTGCAGACAGCAGAAGCACACCACATGCCCCACAGCAATGGGATTCTTCTGCCCCAGCAATGGCCACAACTCAGCTACCCATGTCCCATTCCTGTCCAGCCTTTGTGCCCCAACTTCCCAACAGAAAACAGAGTTTCTTTATTCTTACATGTCATGTGTTGCTTCATGTATTAGCTCAGCATTAAACATGTTCTAACATGATTGACAGTGAGAATATTCACTTCCTTTAGGAGGAAATCCCTGTTTCCTTTCCAGGCATGTGGCTGGAATGAGACATCACAGTAGTTAATGGTAGGCTTCCAAAAGTCCAGCTTAATAAATCTGAAAAAGCATCCCATGGAGAATACCAACTATACAGTCCTGTTTGTCGTCTGGTGGGCGCAGTCAAGCTCCTTCTCAAAGTCCATTTTCCAGTGTGAAATAAAGAGAGGCTCAGACCTACTTGCAAAATGATTCAACAATCTGATCATAGAAAAAAGAAAAACGTATCTATCAAGAAGTAAATAATTGTTTCTCTTACTCTTTGCAGCTTATTGTTGTGAAGCATCACTAACTTTTAATGTAACTTCTCACTGAAGCAATTCCACTATTTGTAGAACTCCTGATATGGTTTGAATATACATGTCACTCCAAACTTCATACGTTGAAGCATAATCACCAATGTAAGAGTATTAACAAGTGGGGCTTTCAGGAGGCGATTAGGTCATGAAGGCTCCACCCCCATGAATTGATTATGAAAGGGCTGGAGGCAACCAGATATTTTTCCTCTTGTCCCTTCATTTTTTCTGCCATGTGAAGACAGTGTTCATCCCCTCAGGATGGCATAACAATCAAGGTACTATTTTGGAAGCAGAGACTGATCCGACATCAAACGTTGAACACACTGGTGCCTCAATTGTGGACTTCCCAGCATCCGTAATTAAGAGAAATAAATATTTGTTCTTTATCAATTACTTGGTCTCAGGTATTTTGTTATAGTACCAGGAAGGGACTAAGACAGCTCCTCAGATAGCCCTTCTTAGTACAAAGGAAGGTAGAATCCAAGTCAAATTGCAGTCTCCACTCAAGAAAACATAAATTATGACCACTCCCTCAAATGGTCAATTTCCTTTTTTAAATCTCTGAAACTATACTCTGCCAGGGGGGCTTGGTCTCAATATATTTAAAAATAACAACTACATGAAACACTGTCCAATTTGTATTCATATAAGAAAAAATATGCAAAGATTAGTGTTTCACAGTTGGAAAAAAATCACAACTCATTTATTTGTGTATTCTTTAGTAGAGCTAGGCAGACTTAATTTATGTTATGGTAATACAGATTTCTATAAGGGACACTAAAATATTCTTGGTTTCAGATTCCAACAAGAATTATTTTACTCAAGAATTCAGAAATACTGTAAAATGATGTATCGAGACTGCCTTCCACCAAATCCTAGAATTGAAATTCCCACTTCGGTCTCACCAGCATCTGACAGTAATGAAATCAATGGGATTAAAGAGACAGTCTTGACTGGGGTCCAATTCGGGCTTCTCTTTTGGCTTTGCCCTAATTTTGATAGTTTTGTTATGTCTTTTGATGGCAGATATTCCCTAATCTTTGCATTTGCAAGTGTTCAAAGAGTACTTTATGAAAGCTCTGTAAATACATTTGAAAAGCTTGCTTTGCTGCAATGTGCACTAATAAATGGTTATACACAGAAGATAAGAGTGTCTACTTTGAAGCCAAATTGTCAATTTTGTATCTCTGTCACTTGCAAGCTATGCAACTTTGAAAAACTACTTGACATTTTTGTGTTTCAGTTTCCATATTTTGAAAATGATGATAAAAATAATATCTACCTTTTAGAGATATGAAGATTAAATAGGGGTTTGTGTGTGTGTGTGTGTGTGTGTGTGTGTGTGTGTGTAAAACATTGCAGGTATTAAGTAGATGTTATCATTTAAAATTCTGATTGCACACTGGTTTCTCAATATACTGAATAAAAATTTGGTTGCATGCTTTATTTCCACATGCCACTTCAGCTCCCTCTCTTTAATTTGGGTGTTCTGTCCTGCATTTTTTCCCTGTGGCCATATTTGCTGTTCTATTCAGAGGTAGGAAAGGAACATTCTAAATGAGAAAATTTCAATTAAAACCTGGAGCACAATTTGAAATCAGATCTCATTTGCATCAGGCCGCAACACTCTAATAACATCAAATACCACTCCCTCTTCCACCTGCAGGGGTGTAGCAGATCTAAGAAAAGCATTCTTTAATCATTTCATGCCCAGTATCCTGTAGGCTATAACTGCATTCTGCATCCAGAAACACTGCCCTTTTACTAGTGGGCTTTGATGACTCATGAATTTTGAGTGTTTAATTATTTTTGGAAGCATAATAAATCACAAAAATCAACATTATTGTGTAAAATATGGAGAAATTTAAGTTTTTTGTATGAAAGTC
Organism: Sapajus apella; assembly: GCF_009761245.1. Lineage (NCBI taxonomy): Eukaryota > Metazoa > Chordata > Mammalia > Primates > Cebidae > Sapajus > Sapajus apella. The sequence continues at coordinate 43,008,362 of NW_022436948.1, forward strand.
TTCTATTTCAGACCACTCATGAAATCTGACATGTCCAACTTCCTGTAATTATGCTGTCCATTCTAGGCTACTGTTTCTAATTATAATTTTTGGCAGCTTTTCATCTGTTTGGCAGTGACAAGATTACAAGTGAAAGATAAGGATAAAATACAATTTTGACTGATGTGATTTCATAGGGTATGGTTTTTGGTATCAGGTTTTGAAGCTTCACCTTAAAAAGGAGTACTGTTCAAATGCTGTAACAATCTTAGGAGAAAATCTTTTTTTTGTTTTTTGTTAGAAAATTACACTTGGTAATATTGATGTGTGGTCTTTCCTATGGAAATGATAAGGGGAATTGTACATAGTGTCTATAGGCATATGCCCTGGAGCCACAACAGCTGGATCCAAACCCCCATTGCCACTTTCCAATTGTGTGGTTTAGTCAGATGACTTAACCTCTCACTGCTGCAGATTTTCTAGCTTAAAAATGGTATAGTCATGATATCTAACTCTAAGCAACATTGTGAAATTTAGGGAGGTCAAACACATCGTAAATAGTGGGTTACAACTAGCTGTTACTAATAATTCCCATTGAAAGACCTTGTCTGCTTTGCCTAAAAAAAAAAAAAAAAAAAAAAAAAAAAAAAAAAAAAAAAAAAAAAAAGACCATGTCTGAGTTAACATTCGTATGTTGAGATGGAATAAAGGTATTTTGCATGTGAGAAGACGTGAATTTTGGGGGTCTAGGGACAGCATGCGATGGACCGTATGTGTCCCCACCAAATTCATATGAGGATATTTGGAGTTTCAGAACTCGAGAGGCAATTAGTCATGAGGGTGAAGCCCCTAAATGGAATTAGTGCTGTTATAAAAGAGACTCAGGGAGCTTTGTAGCTGTCTTTCTACAGTGTAAGGATACAGGAAGAAGTTGGCAGTCTGTATCCCGGAAGAGAGCCCTCAGCAACACCTGACCATACGGCTGTCCTGATACTTGGAGGACTTCTAGCCTCCAGAAATGTGAGAAGTATGTTATTTCTAAGCCACTCAGTCTACGTTACTTTGTCATAGCAACCCAGACTAAAAAATCACTGTAAGACTGTAGTAGTCATCTTTAACTTCATTCTTTCCCTTCATATTTAGTTTTTACAGTTATTGATTTTAAAAATAACTCTTCTGAAATACTCCATTTCTTTTCATTCTGATAAATGTCATCCCTTTTTAGTTCCTTATGTCTTTATTGAACTAATGGACTTGTTTTGCATTTGATTTCCATGTCTTCAGGCTTTCCCTACTCCACTGCATCCTAAGCACCACTGATCAATCTTCCTAAAAGTCAGATCGAGTACATCACTGTTCAGCTTTGGATATTTAATAGTGCTCTGTTTCCCACAGCATACAATCCAGACTGTTCATCTTTGTATCCAGTCTCCTTGGGTATACCTAGGCTCAACCTTCACAACCCTTGAATCACACTGGTCTGCTCAGTCTTCCCTTGACATGTTTTTCTTTATTTCCATTGCAAGTTTTTTTTTTTTTCTCTCTCATTCCCCTGAAGTATTATCTTCATTCTTTGCCATCTGCAATTCAATTTTATGTGCACATATCAAGATAAATTATACATGTTTTGAAGGAAAGGAGGTAATGTTAACAATATTCCCATCTAAGATACTATTGTTTCAGTGTTTTCCTTTCAAAATTCAGATGTTGCTAATGATAGTATGCGGAGATGGGGCCTTTAAGATGTGATTAGTTCAAAAGAACTCCTCTCCTCATGAATGTGATTAAGGCCCATTTAAAAGAGGGATCATGGCTGGGCATGGTGGCTCATGCCTGTAACCCCAGCACTTTGGGAGGCTGAGGCAGGCAGATCACCAGGTCAGGAGTTTGAGACCAGACTGGCCAATATGGTAAAACCCTGTCTCTACTAAAAAATGCAAAAATTAGCCAGGTGTGGTGGCATTTACCTGTAGTGCCAGCTACTTGGGAGCCTGAGGTAGGAGAATCGCTTGAACCCAGGAGGCGGAGGCTACAGTGAGCGGAGATCACACTACTATACTCCAGCCTGGGTAACAGAGTGAGACTAGGCATCAAAAAATAAAATAAAATATAAATGAAATAATAAAAGAGGGATCAAGCAGCTTTAAGTTCTCCTGCCTTTCTGCCTTCTGCCACGTGAAGAGGTTACAAGACAACAGACACCAAATGCCAGCACCTTGATCTTAGACTTCCCAGCCTCTGAAACTATGAGAAAATAAATTTCTGTTCTTTATAAATTACCCAGTCTTTAATCTTTTCTTATAGCAGCGAAATTATACACAAGACTTTGCATTAAGTAATTGCTCAATAAACATTTGCCAAATGAATACTTTCCAACTCACATTTAGTGGAGTTCTTCTAAAGAAGAGTGGATCTGTCTTATATTTCCTTAAATTACCACAGGAACTTACTGGGGACTATTTTTCTGGGGGGTACTATTCAAATTGCTATTCTATTATGTTAAGTAACTTCACTCTAAAGACATGCAAATTCTCTAATATTTTGAAATGTTACTTTGATAATACATTTCATGTTAACTAATAATATGTTACTATTCTGTGCTGTTAATTGCAGTAAGTATTCTATGTATAAAATTTCATTTAATTCTTACAACAACCCAGACAATCAAGACAACACATAATTATAATCCTTATTTACGTAACCTGAGGTTCAAAAAGTTAAGTTGCTTTGTCAAGCTCTGTCAGGCTGCATATAACAGGGATTATATGACTCTAAAATTATACTGCTTCAATCTAATGAAAGAAAGCCATAACAAGATTTCCATTAACAATGGTTTTGAGATTTACTTCCCAAGGACGGACTAGGAAATTTAACGGAGAAGCTGCTATAGTCTGGAAGCAGGAGAAACTGGCCTGGAACTCCATATAGCCCTATGTCTGATTTCTCATCTTCAAGAAATTTAGTGTATTATTAATTTTAGAATTTTGTCAAGATTTGGCACTAAAATGAAAGGAATGTTTAATGTGCAAACTTGATGTGACCAACAGATGACAGGTAACATGCAGGTGGCAGAGATCTCTAAAGGTAGAACAATCCCCTTGTAGATGATGCTCTAAGAACTGAGGAAACAAAAGGTACTGATATCCTAATTTCATCTGCAGAATAAACAAGCAGAGACACTTATAAACAGAGTATACATATGCAAATTCACAATACACGGCTTTCAAAAATAAGATATATATAGCTTGATATGTGCCAAAGACTCAAAGAGGAATCTTTCTGTTCGAATTAGAACAATCATCTCTGCTTGAAGAGAAAGTTTAAAGCATCAGTCATGGCCCTCTTCTCCTGCAAAAGGGAGTGTGTGTGTGTGTGTGTGTATGTGTGTGTGTGTGTGTGTGTGTGTGCAGATAGAAAGGCACTTCCCAGATTTCATTGTATAACAATACGTCAACTGTATTTTTCCAAACCTCAGCTATATGTTGTATTGAGTATCACTATCTTACCAAAAATTTGAATTTTATTTGAAACAAACTATGTTGTCCAGTATGTTTTATATGTGTGTGTGTGTGTGTGTGTGTGTGTGTGTATGTGTGTACATTCTGAACATAGACTTACAGCTACAAAAGAATCAAAAGCATTTTCTCAAAATCACAGGAACAAAATAATTCTTACATTAGAAATGTCATCTTCATTATATGCTTTTGGGTGAATTATTTTTCTCATCAAAGTTGTCAGGTTAGCACAATACTTAAACAAAATTTATTTGTGGGTTTAAGTACACAGAAAAACAAGGTGACTGACATGTTAAATGAAGTATAATTAAAAATGTTGAGTGGATTGTCCATGTGAATATGCATAATTATTTTTCTTATAAAAGATGTCTTCTAGGTTTCCTGGGAACAGTTTACAATTAGCAATACATGATTTTTAAAAAAGAACAAATCAAAAGGCACAGATCCACCAAGGAGCAGTGGTGTTCAGTGTGCCCTTTGGATAGGCCAGCCTAAACAGATGGACTTTCAGTCTGTATTAAAGGTCAATTGATTTGTGCCTTTGCCAAATGAGTTTGGAAAAGAGGTTTCAAATTCTGTCTCTCTAGTACGTGGCTCACCACATATTTTCTGAAAATTCAAATTTAATTGTATGGTTGTTTCCAACCCCTTACAGAAAATCCTAGAGGTCAAACCTAAAGCCTAAATAAAGTTTAAATTTCTTCCCTTGGAATATGGCATTTCAAACTTTCATACTGACTCTGGTCCATTATTTCAGCCTCAACTTTTATTAGACCTCTTCACAAATCCCTCCACTCCCAAAACATGGGTCTCCTCACCAAGTCACAGGTTTGTTCAGTTCTCTGAATTTGAAGTAGTGCTCTGTCATACCACAAGAGTACCTTCTCTAAAGTTCTACTTTGAGTTGTCACTCATATACAAAGCTTTCTTTGATCACTCTAGGGAACAAAATTGTGTCTGCTTCTAAAGTTCTTTCTCCCTTGCTGTGTAGTTCATTAATTGATTTTTTTTTTTTTTAGCATTTAATGATGTTAGCTCTTTTTATGTAACTGCTGTGTCTCCTCATGTGGTATGTCAAAATTAGGACTGCTGTAATTCCTATACTAGTTAAGAAGGATAGTAATTGTGCCTTAGCAAGCATTATAATCAGAGTTTTTTTTCTTTACCTATTGAAAGAAAAGACAGTCGTCCCAAGGCATTATCCTTCTGTAAGTTCTTAATCTTCTGGTGACTTCCTTAACCACTGAATCATCAGGCATGCTATCCTAAGTAAGGCCTTAGATGCTTGTTTCCTAAGTGCTGGAAACAAATGCTTGCTCCTTGATGCTGAAAAGAAGAAACAGCACTCAAAGGACTTTTCTCAGCAAGGCAATTTTACTCTCTGCAGAAAGAGTGCTTCTCAGAAGTCTGATTGCCACCAGAGCACATCAAGCAAAAAGCAGATGATTTTATCCCTAATGCATTGGATCCTTACTGCTGTATCCTGTCTCCATTGGCTGGAGCTTGACCACACAATCTAGACTGAATCTGATTAGCTAAAAACTTAAAATTTTTCTAAATAGGTAAATGTGCAATGGAGAACAAAGAAAGGAAGGGTGTTGTTTACGGGAAACTAGTAGAATAATAACATTTCCAATTAAGGAAGAGGCATAGGCTGTAGCCAGGAAATGCCTCAGCATGTTCAGACAGGCCAGAATAAATAATTTGGTTAACGTACAAGGACATAGAATATACTTATTCCCTTACTATATTTAGCAGTTACATAGGGCTTAACAAAGTTATTAGCAAACAGCAAGGAAGCTTGAAGGAAGGAAGCTAGTTTTGAAAAGAAACTATTATTTCTAACACTTATTATTTATTCTTTAACAAAAGGAAAACTTTGAAGAGAAACATTTTACTTTTCACACCAGGAAGTTATTCCTTGTTTTCCTTGATTTTTTGTTATGTTTGTTTACAAACTGAGTTGGAAAGCAACGTGAACACATTCTTATAAGACTAGACCAACCCTTTTGATTTTGCCTAACTTGTCACTTCTAATAGCTAACATCTGCCTAGTATTACTTTGCATAACAAGCACTGAGCATAGGAGGTACACATACCGATGGAAGTCAAGTTCTATTAAATGTTTTTATTCATATTGAAAGCTTTTCTGGTCTCTTGTGCTTATGCATGTGAAGCTATGTCACAAAATTAAGGTTAACAGTAGTCCAAGGTAGGAGCTCCTGGAGAGAATTATAAACTATCTTAAAAGATGGAGCAATAGTGGACTCCATGCCTTCTTAGCTCTACAGTTCAGAGTTTGTTTTCTATTATGTTTCTCACCATATTCCTGAAGTTTCCATTATTTGCCCTCAAGGAAGGACATGCTGTGATGGAATGAGTAAAAAAGAAAGTGTTAGCACTTGAAGAATTAGGGATGACAAAGAGGGAAGAATGTGAAGAGAGGGTCAGAATAAAAGCAGTGGTCCCCTCCTCTTTATGTTCTATGCATTCTCTAGACCACAAGTGCAATTTATATGTTTACAGACTGCAAAAAGATTTCCTTCAGCTGAACGTGTGTTTTGCTTGTTTCTCATAAAACTGTTCTGTACAGTTTTTCACAAATTTTGAAAAAGACTTTAACATTTCAAAATAGAAAAATTTTATACAAACAGATGACATTTTGGCTTCCTTGGGAAAAAAATCTTAATGTCTAAACAGGAACAATCAGCTTGAGTTAGGTGGTGGCTTTCCTTTTAGCCAAGGCAAGAACACCCCAGGTTGAGGAAGGTCTTATCCAGCATCATCCCACTTCTTCATTTACAAAGCTGAGTTGGCCTTTAGGCACCAAATTCCTTTCCTAACCTATCCACCCCAGGTTGAAGAGGATGATAAAGAGCTAGAAGTCAGATATGCTAGGGCTTGGCCTTGAGTGGTGTAGATTATATGTGGGTTTTTACAAAATTTTTTAATGTTTAATTATTATGTAGACATAATAGTTGTACATATTCAAAGGGTACATGTGATGTTTTCATACAGCCATGCAATGTATAATAATCAAATCTGGATAATTGGGATAGCGACCTCTCTAGTATTTTGTAACACTACAAAATTTAAAAACCTATTACTATTATATAAAGGAACATGAAATTTGTAAATATTCATGTAATTAAGACATCAATTAAATCTTCCCCTACTTCTGTAAGAACAATTGTTGAAAATGTTAAAATACAAATATTTAACAATATAATTGACTACAAATTTTGGGTTCATTTAAAAATGAAACAGACATTCACTTTTAACAATTTGGAAAGTAATATAATTGATGATTTAAGTCAAAATATATTTCACAATTTGATGTTCTAATTGTGGTATCTTTTGAGGCTAAGGGAGAAGAGCTATACCAAATCCATTCCAAGTGGCTTGGTGATGGCTGGAAAAATCGGAGCAGGGCCTGCAAATATACAACGTGAATGCATTGCTGAAATAGAGATTATCTGCTGTCCATTTGGCTTGGTTTTATTTTGCCGAGTCGCAGAGTAAACGACTTTGGTGACCCTCTGTTTGTAGACCAATAATATAGAAAGGGTAATATAAAAACACTATATTCTAGCCAACATTGTCATTGCAGCTAACGAACATTTCATGAGTCAATACTAACTTACAACCTCTTAATGGAAACATTACATGGTCTCTGTGTCCTTAATAATCACAGAATGTATCAAATCTCTCATGAACTACAAAACTACAAATCACTTTAATATTTTCTTTCTTTTTCTCCAAAGCATTATGTTGGAATTGCAGCATTGCTGGGAATTAAATATTAGAATAGACTACTTCTACATAGTGGTGAAACCTAGCTTATTTCATATTATCCTAGAAACATTGACATTAAAAGGATTAGAAAATTATCTTGTTCAAATATCATCTCATGCTTGTATCCTTTCTACATCACCTATGACAAGTTAAAATCCTTTTTGAAATCACCCTGGTGATGAGAGCTTTCTGCCTTAAAGAAATCTCTTTCATTTGTGAATATCTGTGACTGTTGTAAAAATCTTCTTTATATAGTGTTGCAATTTGTTTCCTTGTATTTCAATTCTTTAATTCTAGTGATTCCCTCTGAAAAAGTTGCATATTCTTCAATATAATAGCATTTCAGAAGTCCAGAGATAGCTAATTGTTCCTAAGCCCTCCTATTTATGGCTAAGTGTTCACAGTTCTTTCAACTACTCCAAAATTGATGTAACTTCGAGTTCTTTAACCAATTTGCTCATTCTCCCCCAAGTAGATCCTGATTTTTCAGTATTCCTCTTAAATTGTGATGTCCCCAAATTTACACAGATTCCAGGATTGGTTTCAATCTATACAGAAATATACGATTTTTCACTCTATCATTGTAGATTTTCCATGTTGGTTTATGCAATTTAACATGATCTGATTACATTGTCGATTGATTGTGTTCCTTGTTAGCTACAACATCCTTAATATTGCCTCTTGTAGAAGTTAGTATCTTCCTTTTCTACGTGGTCCTATATCCATATTAGTTCTTTTAAATTCAAGTTTAGGTCCTTACTTTTATCTTACATATTAGTTTTTACATTTCTATTCAATAAACCTTTAAGTAGATTTTAACCATTATTCTAATTCATTATCAACATTTGGAACTTGACTGTTATTTAACATATTGCCTTTCTTTACAAGCTTTATGACTCCATTAACTATGATATTGAATCCTTATTAATGTTTTGAACAAAACAAAGTAATGATCTTAGAGACATTAGAGACATTTTTAATACATTTCATGCCTATCTCCCCCCCAAATCCATTCTAATTTCTCTTTGACCTATAGCAACTCTGAGGTTGGGGAGGGACTGACCCACAACATCTCCAGGTATAAACCCTGACTGGTTAAAGATATCAAGCATAACTTAACTATCTACACCACAGTGGCTGGCTCACGGACATCTCAATGAGAGTAAAGGATAGAATGTTAGACTAGGAGGAGAACGTTTCTTGCTCTGAAAGACAAGATTGCATTGTGAGGCTAGAACTGCTTATAGGTACTTTTGATGATCAGGAGTGCCAGTTTGAGGATGAAACCAAGTTATGCAATTGACAAGATTTTCCGTAAATCAAAGTTCCACTCTAATGATTTCTAAGCCTTTCTTTTTCTCTAAATGTTTTAGATATGTAAGTATATGAGAGCAGTTACCATAAAATGCCTTGAAATATGAGTAGCTTAACACAACAAAGGTCTGTAGTTTATCTACATGAAAACTGGAGTGAGTTGTCAAAGATGGCCATGCTCCAGAGATTCAGGAAAAAAAGGCTCCTCTCATGTTTTGATCCTACGTCACAACCTGCGTCAGGGAAAAGAGAAAACAATGAAAATGAAGAAGGCTGGCTTTCAATTGATTTAGTCTAGAAAAAATACATATTACTTCCACTCATAATCCACTAACCTGAACTAGACATGTAGTCCAAAATTAAATGGCAGGGAGGCTACGCATTGTAGAAGAATATTTGAAATATTTGTGAACATCGATCGTGTCTTCTGCCTGATATCATGTCTTTAAGGTACGTAGTTTTCACAAAGGACTGAAGGAGCCATCGATCTTAAGTTGCCTGCTTTCCACTTGCAAACATCGCAGAGGCAGGGCTGAATTGACGGCTTGGCTACTGGCTTAGAATAGTGAGAACACACACAGATTCGAACAATAAATTCTTCTAAGACACATTCTTTTCTTCCCAGTTTGAAAATCAGTATTAAATGTTTCTAACTCTGGATTCCTGGTCACATCTCCTATTTTCCCCAGTGGCTGCAAGATAAGGAATTTTCATTCATGCAGTTCACTATCTCATCTGCAACTTTTTACCATATTCTGGTATGTAATCTTCTTAGGCCTGGAGACTTGAAATCACTTGGAGAAGCTAAATGTTGTCTTATCATCTCCTTGCCTATCTTGAAGTTCAATTGCTTTTTACCAATATTTATTTCACCTTCTCCAGGCTAAAAATTTTTCTCCTAGTCAGGGAATACGGAAGTAAAATAGAATTTTTACAAACCCATTTTGTATCACTTGTTCAATTTATAAAATCTTGGCCAAACATAGAATAGGTAAAGTCTGTTCTTTCTCTGAATAGGATTGTAACTTAGAAAGATTTTATTTTCTTACACGTTTTTTTTTAGAAACCTTACCTCATTTTAGGCTCTCTGGTACTGTCCTCTTAGGCTCATGCACCTTTAATATATGTCTTTGGTTATATGTTTCTGCATCCCTTTTCAATACATAAATTTAAAAGAAGTTAAAAACATCTAAGTGGTCCTTCTGGAGCCACTGTGAATATTCAGACACTATACCTGATGAGTTTTTAAATAATTTCATAGGTAGAAATTCAATTTCACATGATTTCTTAGCTCTCTGGACTTTTCCATTTTAGAGTCTGAAACTTCATGACCATTTATATCTTTCACTTAAGCTCTTTGGTGTCTTCTTACCTGAAGTTTAAGGTGAATTTTCCCCTGGTTGTCATGATTACCAAGTGTTTAAAATATCTTTGGTGCTAAATAAATGATTTTTGAATGAATTCATTTGAAACACACAAGGAAATATTGCATTCCTATGAGAATCCTATCAGTTAAAAAATTTTTTTTAATCAAAAATGAATCTTTGTATCAGTATTTGGACAATGTTGGTGATTCAGTTGGACTGCTTTTTTAAAAAAATAGAAATTTCAAGCTTTTTAAAAATAGTTTCTGATACTCTATTCATGGAGGCTAAATGTTGGCTAAACTGTTTTGAGTGAGTATAACACTATAACACTAGCAGAGTCAAAATTGCAGGTTTAATATCAATAGAAGACAATTGTCATCCCACATATAATTATATGTCATTTTATATTCTTATCAGCAGTCCTCATTGATTATCCAAGAGGTCAAAAGGATATAAAAAGCTCAGTGTAATTCCATTATCATTGCTAAGGGTGCACAATCTTTAATATATCTTTCATATCTGTTTTGCTAAGATTTTATAAGAAACACCTAGTCTACATTTAATATTCTACAACTTTTAAAAAGTTTTGCCCAGGATTTTTCAAGAGTACTTCAGAATAAAGGAACACAGTGTATGTTAAGTTTAAATGAATGTCATTAACATCAACATCACCATCAACAAAAAAGCTGATATTCATAAATCATTGTTAGATAACTTACAATATGTAGAATAATTTTTAAGCTTAGAAACAAGAGTTTGCTTAATTCACAGCCTTCTGCCATATATTTCTTTACAAGACTCAGGGTGAATAGTTCGTACTGCTTTAATGCTTCTAGAAATGGGAATCCTCTTTTGGTGATTCTTTTTTAAATTGGTCATACTAGAACTTTCCTTTATTCCCTTCCTAAATGACCTTTTTTTTCTTTAATTCTGGGTCTTTGCTAGAGATTTGTTAAAGGTTATAAAATTACAGGAAAATAGAAGAAATAAATTATTGCGTTCTATACCACTGTAGGGTGACTGTAATTAACAGCAGAATATTATATGGTTTCAAATAGCTAGAAGGAGAATACTGAATATTCTCGATACAAAGAAACTCATATTTGAAATGATGCGTATGCCTACTACACTGACCTGGTCACTATACACTATATATATCAAAACATCTCTACATATCCCATGAATATGTACAATGATTTGTAAATTAAAGAAACAAAAATTTTTAAATAAAAATGATCCCAGCCCTCAGCTACCAGCTGGATAGAAAAATAGTAGATCCATGCATTCGGCACCCCAGTGTCTCTGGGGCTGCCCCAGAACTAACATCTGTCTTACCAGTATTGGAGATCTGGTTGGTCTGGCACAGCCGAGCGACCTGGAGAAGAACAGAGATGGTGATTTGGCTTAGTGGATACCATAGATCCTCCCTCCTGCTCAGCCTAGAGTAAACAGACAAAAACCTTCGCTCTCAGCTTCCCTCAGGGAAGGAAAGAGTTGATATATGCATCTAATGTGTGAACTTCTTCAGGGCTATTCACAGAACTGAAATCTGTTTTGACATTCTTTAAGCTTTGATCAATATGATGCCGTCTAGCCATCTGAGATACAATAAAGATGGCTCTATGGATTGGTAGATGACATTACCCACCATCCCCAAGCTTACCTTACCTTTAGTCCATTTAGGCTGTTATAACAAAATACTATATACAAGGTGACTGGTAAACAGTAGGAATTTATTTCTCACAGTCCTGGAGGCTGGGAATTCTGAGATCTAGGCGGTGGCAGACTTGATGTCTGTTGAGAACCCATCTTCTGGCTCACAGATGATCATCTTCTAGTGTGTCCCCATACAGTGGAAAGAATGAGGGAGTACTCTGGGGATTCTTTCATAAGGTCACTAATTCCATTCATGAGGGCTCCACCCTTATGATTTAATCACCTCCCAAAGACTGCACCTCAAAATATCATCACATTGGAGATTAGGCTTTAACATATACATTTTAGGGGGAAATGAACATTCAGTCTATCACACCTTGCAAAACTGTCCTTTGAAAATGAGAGATATAGACTCTACCAGACAAACTAATGCTGAGCAAACTCATCACCACTAGTCTTGCCTTACAAGAAATGTCAGAGGTGGCCAGGTGTGGTGGCTGATGCTTGTAATCCCAGCACTTTGGGCAGCCAAGGAGGGTGGATCACTTGAGGTCAGGAGTTCAAGACCAGCCTGAGCAACGTGGTGAAACCCATCTCTACTAAAAATAGAAAAATTAGCAGAGCATGGTGGCGGGTGCCTGTGGTCCGAGCTTCTCAAGGGGCTGAGGCAGGAAAATTGTCTGAACCCCAGGAGGAGGAGGTTGCAGTGAGCCGAGATCATGCCACTGCACTCCAGCCTGGGCGACAGAGCAAGACCCCATCTCAAAAAATTTAAAAAAAAATGTTAAAGAGAGCTCTTTAGGTTGAAAAGAAAGGTAACTAAACAGAAGGCTGTTTAGTATGAGAAAGTATGCAACTCATTGGCAAAGGTAAATACATGGATAAATACGAAATTCCATATCACTGTAACAGTGGTAGATAAGCCACTTTTAACATAAAATTAAAAAAATATATTAGAAACAACTATACTAAAATATTTTAAAAGATATACAATGTGAATAAACATAAATGTGACAACAGTAACATAAAGTGTGGTGGGGAGAGAAGTGATAGTGTGGAGTTTTTATGTGTTTTATGTGATTGAATGTTAGTTGCTATCAGACTGTTATAAGATCTTTTATGTAAGTCCCAACGTAACCCCCCTTGCAGCAATGTGAGAAAATAAGATATAAATCAGTCTACTCATAAACCTATATTAGTAAATGTATTAAAACTAATATAAGAAGACTTTCACTTCTAAGGTAGAGTAACATGGAGTCATTTGTCCTCCCACTTGAAACAATTTAAAAGTAAACAAATATATCAAATGGTTTTTAAGACACTGGGCGTCAGACAACAAGTGACAGTGATTCCTGAGAGATAAGAAACAAACATTGTGAGTCTTATGTTGTTACCATGTTACTGCTTTGAGAGATGGATCTGAGAGTCCAGGAAAAGCAAGGTGCTAAGAATTACCGTCTAGAGAATACTGGAGATGAGAAAACTACAACAAACAGGAAGAACTTAATCCATTCCAACAAGACAACAACAAAAAACGATAGACATCCAGTATTGGAAATAAGTAAGTGTTATTCACAAACAAGATCTGAAAGTCTGATGGAATGCACAAATAATTACTGGCAATAAGTGAATTTAAGAAGGTGGCAGGATACAACATCAGTGTGCATGTAGTATATAAAAATGAGTTTTTACATGTTAGCACCAAATACTTAGAAGTTAGAATTTTAAAGGTTTCATATAGAATAGTATCAGAAAATACAAAATCGCTACTTAGAAATCTAATGAAGATGTGCAAGACTTGTATACTGAAAGCTACAAAACATTGCTGAGAGATGATAAAGAAAACCCACTTAAATAGAGAGAAATGGTGTGTATTCATGTATCAGAAGACTCAATATGGCTGTTCGAGACGACGGAGAACCAGTTGGTAAGCGTAATTCCAACACTGAAGGCTCGCCTCTGCCTGAACTCTGCAGTGGGCACAGCTTCATGATCCCCTGAGAAGCACTCGCTGGTCAATCAGGTGATTCCTCCCACCCTTGCTGCCCCTAGCTGGTCCGGACTCACTGACCTGGGCCGTGTCAGGTGAGGAGCAGCCCTCACTCTCAGAAGACTGAAAGAAATGAACCATCTGGGTTTGCAGCCAGTGGAAGCGTGAGGCAGATCTCCCTTTTCAGGGCTGCTTCAGGAGGGGTACTGTTCATGTCTGAGGAGGCCCTGTAGATCAGCATATCCAACAGAGAAAATGTGGGCATGGAGCCAGTGATTGAAGAGGGCTCTTCTAAGTCACAAAAGCAGACCAGGTGAGGGTGCCATCTCTTCCCCCACCTTACCACAAAGCACTACTGCCAACTGCACCAAAATACAGAAGAGCATGCAGCTGAGTAAGAGCCTATCTGCTAGCCACGTACTGGATTACAGCCTAAAATAAAACACCAAAATATTTTGCCAGTATACAGCACCTGTCAAAAATAAGGCAAAAATTTAGCCACAAATAAAGATCCTATACAGAGTCTTGGCCCTCTGAAAATACCCAGAAATAAAAGCAACTATTACTCAACTTACATCTCAGTTAAAGTGTAATGGAACAACATCCATTACACTTGAGAAAGAATCACTGCAAGAACTCTGGCAGTTTAAAAAGTAAGAGTTTCCCCTTACATCCAAATCTACACATTAGTTCCCCCAAAATGGCGCTTGTCTGGATTGAGGGCAGAAAACCAAACCCCACATGTTCTCACTCATAAGTGGGAGTTGAACAATGAGAACACATGGACACAGAGAGGAGAACATTACACTCTGGGGCCTGTCAGGGTGTGGGGGCTAGGGGAGGGATAGTATTAGGAGAAATATCTAATGTAGATGACAGGTTGATGGATGCAGCAGACTGTCATGGCACGTGTATATCTATGCAACAAACCTGTACATTCTGCCCACGTATCCCATAACTTAAAGAATAATAATACAGAAAACTTGCATATTAAATATTAACTCTGAATGTAAATGATCTAAATGTCCCGTTTAAGATGCACAGAGTGGGAAGCTGAATAAAAAGACAATATCCAACTGTCTGCTATCTTCAAAGTCAGAAAATAACAGAGACTGGAAAGGTTGTGGAGAAAAGAGAACACTAGTACGCTGCTTGTGGGAATGTAAATTACTTCAGACATTGTGAAAAGCAGTTTGGGAATGTATCAAACAACTTAGAACAGAACTACCATTTGACCTAGAATTCCCATTATTGTTTATATACCCAAAGGAATATAAATTGTTCTACCGTAAAAACACATGAATGTGTATGTTCATCACAGCACTATCCACAATAGCTAAGACATGGCATCAACATTAACAGTAGACTGGATAAAGGGAATGTGCTACATATATACCATGGAATATTACACAGACATAAAAAAGAACATTGTATCCTTTGCAGCAATGTGGATGGAGCTGGAAGATTTGCTTATCTTAAGCACACTACTGCAGGAGCAGAAAACTAAATACCACATGTTTTCACTTACAAGTGGGAGCTAAGCAAAGGGTGCACATGGACACAAAGAAGGGAACACAATAGCAAAGACATGAAATCAACCTAGGTGTCCACCAACAATGCATGTGATAAAAAAATATGATCCATATGCACCATAATGCATATGTATCATATGCATATGTATGCGTATGATACTATGCAGCCATAAAAAGAATAAGATCAAGTCCCTTACAGCAACATGGATGGAACTGAAGGCCTTTATCCTAAGCAAATTACTGAAAAAAACAACACCAATATTGCATGTTCTCATAGTGAGAACTGGTTATTGAGTATACCTAGATTTAAAGATGGGGGCAATAGACATTGGGACTACATGACGGAGGAGGGAAGGTGGGAGGGGGTGTGGGCTGTAAAAATATCTATTATGTATTATGCTCATGGCCTGGTGATAGCATTATATGTATCCCAAACTCCAGTGTCATGCAATATACCCATGTAAATAACCTACATACCCTTTAATCCACAATAAAGGTTGAAATTATTAAGCAAATGGAAAAAACAGAAAATATGAATCAATAGGTAAATGAATAAACATATTTTTGATATTCATATCAGAGAACACTGTAATGGGAAAGAATGAACCACTCATACTAATACTTGCTAAAAAAATTTAAAAAATAAAGGTAACGGTTTTAAAAATATTATCACGGGTGAAAGAAGCCAACAAAAACAAGTACATAGTGAGTAACTGATTCCATTTACACAACATTCTAGAAAATGCAAACTAATTTTAGTGACAGAAAGCATAAATGTAGTTTCCTAGAATTGGGGTTGGTGTGAGAATTAGATGATTGGGGTTGGAAAAAAAAGGATTACAAAAGGCAAGAGAAAACTTTTGCGGCAATCATTATGTTCAATATCTTTATTTTTTCATATAGTATAGTGTATGTGTTTCAAATCTTACCAAATGTACACTTTAAATATATTGTACTTCAGTTACACTTTAATAAGCTGTTAGAAACCAATCAAAGAATGTGGTAAGGTAATTTTATTAATATAAATAACCCCCAAATTATGATGGTTTGACTTTACAATGGTGCAAAATTTATATTCATTTGATAAGTTCCTTGACTTATGATAGAGTTACGTCTGTATAAACTCACTGCAAGTTAAAAATATCATATGTCTAGGACACACTTTTGACTTACATTTCAATTTACAATTGTTTTTTCAGGATATAATCCTGTTGTAAGATGAGGAGCATCTGAACAAGTAACAATAGCTTTTTCTTTTCATCCTGGCAATCAGAACCTATTAATGGAAATTAGATAAAAATTTTAATCAAATAAGTACCCCAAATATAAAATATTTAGAAATAACTTTACCAAATAACTTTACCAAGTCTAATCCAAGTAAGACTCAAGGAGGATTCTATTAAATGTGAAGGAAAGATATAAAACAAGATATAAAACAAAAGGAAATACAAACCCTCTTCTTAGATGAGAGACTTAATATCAAATAAAAGTTAAATTTTCTATAACAAATAGAATCCAAGCACTGTTTGGAAAGATACAGACTGATATAGACTGGATAAAATAACCTCAAAATGTTCTGCAAGATTATATGCTTTAGAATAGTGAAGATATTTCAATATCAGTGCAAATAATGAACTGAGACATCAGATTTCAGAACATACAACAAAGCTACTATAATAAAATCTATATGGAATTGGTACTTTAGTCAATCAGTGAAACCGAAAGACAATTCCTCAGTAGACTCCAGCACACCTGAAAATTTTATTTATTTCTAAGACACTACATAAATTCAATGAAAAGAATGGAAGAAAATTAGATTGGATCTCTATCTCATACAATATAAAAAATAAATTTCAGACTCTTTATTATCAATAATTTGAAAAACTTAAGTGTGGTTGTTCACATCATTTCCCTGCTTAATTTATCCTTCTAGTACATGTCAAACCCAGATGGGTCAAGTAGGTTACTTTAATGTAAGCAAGTGGGAGCTTTAATCAGGTGCCTGGAATAACCAGGCTATTATCAGATCTACTAGCTCACAAATTCAGATAGGAGTACAACCCTTTAGGTAATAGAAATTGCACATTTGAGATTGGGCTAGGTTAGATACAGAAGCCATGAAAAAATATGTGTATATGTGGTCCAGACTCCCTTGGAACCTACTACCTCTGTTTCACTTCAACTCCTGTTTATAGCCTCATGAGCATTAATTGAAAGAGAAGTAAAGCACTTGAATCTGATTCCAAAATTCCAGCACAAGATGGTGCTCACCTACTTTGCTCCATTATTGCCCCACCGAGAACACTGATGAAGGAAAATCCTCCCTCTTAATGGACAGAATGAAAACAGTTTGTTCCATCATTCACCTCATGGGGGAAGTTGGGAAAAAGTGATCTAAGGAGTGTGTGAGTGTGTGTGTGTGTGTGTGTGTGTGTGTGTGTGTATCCACACATGTACATACCTTAGCAGTGGAAATAAAAAGACCGATTGACCAATCAGATATATAAATGAACAAGACTAGAAGATCAGGAACAGAAGATCTGGAGAAGAGGGTGGTGGAAGGACCTATAGGGAAGGGCACAAAGAATGCAGACTTTTTTAATGTTCACCATTGCAAATGAGAATCTCAAAACTCAATGGACAGTATTACATGACCTGAATGTCATTCAGTGTCTTAGTAACTTCGATCCTTGTGAAATGGGTTCATAAAAAGAATAGTCATGGTAGCAGGGATGGAGGTTATGCATGGACTCAATTGCATAGTCTTCCTTTTACCAGAGTTTGCATGGTCTCCCTTTTACTAGAAGCCACTGCTTCTTCTGATGTCTAATATGACAGCATAAGAGGCTGATGCTAACCTCTTGATATGGAACGATTCCTTGACAAAACCAACGAGCTATTGATGACAAGGTGATTACACATCAATTCTTCTATCCTGAAAGAGGCAACAATTTGTTTCTTATTACAATCAATAAATACTTACACTAGATATGAGTTGTTACACTAGATATATGTTGCCCCGTCATCGCTACTATCTGATTGCTTATAGAATGTCTCATTTATAAACAGGTTATCCCACAAGCTGTGGTCTCAAACCCAGGGTACCATTTGATGGAAAGAGTGACACAAAAATAAAAAAACATTGTTATAAGATCCACAAGTCTTAGATATCCACCAGAAGCAATCAACTTTTTAGAATGACGAAATGGCCTATTTAGCAAAGAAATTAGTTTTGAGACAGACTCTTCAAGGTAGGACACTGATCTCTTGAAGGTAATAAATTTATTGAACTAAAAGTTGATGTTCTCTCTATATATATAAATGTATCTATATATAATATATAAATGTATCTATTTATATATAATATAAAAATTATTTTTATGTATATGTTATAAAAGTAATATATATTTATATATTATATATTATTTTATATACATTATAAAATAATATATATTATTTTATATACATTATATAAAAATATATATTGTTTTATAATATATAAATATGTAATATATTATATATATTTTATAATTTATATGTACAAATATATATATTTTATCCTTTAAGTTCTAGGATACATGCGCAGAATGTGCAGGTTTGTTACATAGATATACACGTGACATGGTGGTTTGCTGCATCCATCAAACTGTCATCTACATTAGATATTTCTCCTAATGCTAGCCCTTCCCAGCTCCCCAACCCCTGACAGGCCCCAGAGTGTAATGTTCCCCTCTCTGTGTCCATGTGTTCTCATTGTTCAACTCCCACTTATGAGTGAGAACATGCGGGGTTTGGTTTTCTGTTCTTGTGTTAGTTTGCTGAGAATGATGGCTTCAGCTTCATCCGTGTCCCTGCAAAGGACATGAGCTCATCCTTTTTATGGCTGCATGGTATTCCATGGTGTATATGGTGCCACATTTTCTTTATCCAGTCTGTCCTTGATGGGCATTTGGGTTGGTTCCAAGTCTTCGCTATTGTGAAAAGTGCTGCAATAAACATATCTGTGCACGTGTCTTTATAGTAGAATGATTTATAATCCTTTGGGTATATACCCAGTAATGGGATCGCTGGGTAAAATGGAATTTCTGGTTCTGGATCCTTGAGGAATCACCACACTGTCTTCCACAATGGTTGAACTAATTTACAGTCCCACCAACTGTGTAAAAGTGTTCCTATTTCCTCACATCCTCTCTAGTATCTGTTGTTTCCTGACTTTTTAATGATTGCCATTCTAACTGGTGTGAGATGGTATCTCCTTGTGGTTTTGTTTGCATTTCTCTAAGGACCAGTGATGGTGAGCTTCTTTTCATATGTTTGTTGGCTGCATAAATGTCTTCTTTTGAGACGTATCTGTTTGTATCCTTTGCCCACTTTTTGTTGGGGCAGTTTGTTTTCTTCTTGTAAATGTGTTTCTTCTTGTAATTTCCTTGTAGATTCTGGATATTAGACCTTTGTCAGATGGATAGATTGCACTATTTTTCTCCCATTCTGTAGATTGCCTGTTCACTCTGATGATAGTTTCTTCTGCTGTGCAGAAGCTCTTTAGTTTAATTAGATCCCATTCATCAATTTTGGCTTTTGTTGCCATTACTTTTGGCGATTTAGGGGTTTTCTTCCAGCGTTTTCATGGTTTTGGGTTTTGTATTTAATTCTTTAATCCACCTTGAGTTAATTTTGCATAAGGTTTACGGAAGTGGTCCAGTTTCCGTTTCCTGCATATGGCTAGCCAGTTTTCTCAATAGCATTTATTAAATAGGGAATCCTTTCCCCATTGCTCGTTTTTGTCAGGTTTTTCAAAGATCGTGATGGTTGTAGATGTGTGGTATTTTTGAGGCCCCCTCTGTTCTGTTCCATTGGTCCATAACTCTGTTTTGGTACCAGTGTCATGCTGATTTTCTAGAGGGACATCCTTCAAAGCTAAATTCTATAGTTCCAGGCATGAAATGTGGGATAAAGAATTGGCTCCTGTCAACATTTTCTCACTGTCTTTACAAATTGAGAATCCTGGTTTTCAGAGAGGTCACATTTTAGTTGGCTGGGATTTATAAAATTTCACTAAACTGGATGCCATGAATAACATCAAACTGCTTTGAGCCCCTCATGACAACGGGCCAGCCAGCAAAAAGACAAACAATAAAAGGCGTTAGTGCGTTATCTGGATTGATGTCAGGCAATAAGAGCAGAAAAGAGTGTCTGGAACCCAGGGTTACAGTAGGATATCTCGTGATGTTTTAATACTTCTGCGAAAAAGGTTAATAGTAAATAGCCAATTGCATTAACTATGCCCTGTTAAGGGCAAGACAACCAAAGACTCAGAATCTTTGGGGAGGAGGTTTGAAAATCTCCATTTCAATTAGTTTTAAAAATATACCAACAAATTTGCTATCTTGATATTTTGCACATGAATTGGTTTACTTCCAAGCTCCATTTAGACTCCGAGTCAGGTGGTTTTTACATGTATTAGCTTTATTAATATGCCTTTACTTTGCTCCCTTTTCTTCCCATTATTATTTTTATAATATCTTGCATATATGTTTACATTTCTTAGTAAAAGTGATTTTTAAATGTTTTAAATTAAAAAAGTCTGTGTTTTCTTTACTAATAAAAGCATGGCAAGTTTATATTTTCTTCCTAAGTTCACGATCAGGATTAGCAAATGATAAAATCATATTCTTTGTATTCCTTTTAAATCCTTTAAAATACGTTTCTCAACATTTTTCAAAGAAATGGAGCCTTCCCATTGTAGTTCTTATTACTTTTGTGTGGAATCTTCAGAAGCAAAAAATGCCCTATAGTTAAGTGAATGAATCCTTTTCTCCGTAATATCCCTTCCTTCCAAATAGGATTAATAACACTAGAACATTATGGAAGAAGCTCTATGGAACATTATAGCTATATTACAAATAATTTGGGGACTTTTTATATTTGTTGAACATAGAGATATACAGAAGAATGTAAGAGATAGGAAAAAGGGCATCACATCTACTATCATAGCCATCAAAATCACAGCTGGTTATATTTACCAGGCCTCCAAGAAATAGGTGACAGCTTCGAAAGTGGTCTAGATTTGTTTTGACAAATTTTAGAAGTTATAAACATGGATTCTCAGTAATTGAAAAAATTGAAAACTTTTTTCCAACATTCATCAGTGTGTTCCACATTGAATAATCTAGCCATGTTATTAATGCACTGTATCCACAGGCAAACTATGCAATGTAGAAATATATTTTAAGTATTTTTTTATTATTTGAGAAGACAAATTTTGTTGTTACAAATATAAATAAATAAACATTTTAGGGTAACAACTTAATAATTCTATTGCATTTTAATAGCTTATTCTCTGGGTCTGAACAAGCAAATATTTAAAATTTAGATCCTTCTAAACATTTTATTCTATCTCTGAAAATGAAGTAATCTGAGATCTCATTACCTTCATGTCCCCACAGTTTTACAGTATCCCACAACTTCATAGGCACCATAAAGGCCTCGTTTAACACCTGTGCCAAATGGTTTAAGAATGTTACTTTCTAATCCATTATCTGAATAATCTGGCATGATCTTCTAACGCACCTATTAGTTTGATGCCTCTTGGAAAAACTTCATTCTAAAACTAAACCACTCATTAAAGCCTTCAAGTCAAATATTTGGCAATAGAAATAAGTGAAGTAAAACTATTTTCTTGTACAAATTTATAGGACCTGATAATAATCTCTGCAGAACCCTCAGAAAGCTAACTAGCTGACTTTGACGTCTCATTGTGTTCTCAAAGGGACAAACATCCAAATTTCTAACCACAGGAAACATTAAATTTAAACAAATCAAATTCAGAACCATTTCTCAGTAACACATCTATTAAGCACCTTTACAACCTCTCACTTTCCCACATTGTTACTAAAAACACAATGCTGGATAACAGGCAGAGTGCGAAAATTAACTTCCGAGCAGGTGAAAGGGATAGGGAAAGCACACAGAACCGATCTCTAAAATGGCATGCAGGGATTACCTGCTATTCTATATACAGGTCCTAGTGATTTGTTTTGAGCTCTAGGGCTAGAGATCAGCTCTGGCTCTTCACACCTGAAGGAGAATAGAGCCAGGCCATGACAATCGGGGACCTAAGTGCTGCATGTGTGTGTGTGTATACGTGCTTGTCAGAGTCAGGGGATTAATTGCTTGGAGGGTAGCAATTTACCTCATAGCAAGCATTCTGTCAGTCCTTAACAGGGAGTGGGAAGTTTAAGGCCAGGAACAAGCTTTACATAGTCTCTCTTAGGTTTCTGCCTTGCCCAGCTGCATATCCTATATTACATGTAAGTTATAAGACAAACAATTTTTATAAATGAATAAATGAAATTTAATTTTCCATGTAATGGTTTATAAGACTTTTTTCTCTTTCTTTAAAAGTATGTTGACAGTGAATTTAAAAGAGCAATAATTAGAGCTTTTTATATGATTATGCTTTTCTCTGAAACAAACAGAGGGCTTTTTCTGGTGGACTCATAAGTTAGAAGGGAGATTTTAAAATAATCTGTCTATGGGCAGATATTTCCTTTTTAGTGGTCTTGAGAATCTTAACGTTTATTTTTTCCATTGACTTTGAATTTGTGAAATATCTATTTTCTTATCAAAGTAAATGAATGCAAATTTTAGATCAATGTTGCTATGACCTTTATCAGAGAGTCAAGTCTTTCAATACTCAGAAATAAACTGGGAAACTTAGCTACAAAATTGTTAATTGTAAGAGATAAATGTTAAGATGAACTGAAGTAGGCATGAACATTGAAAGGCTTAGGTCATTTAGCCACCAAGTTGTCTGGGATGCTGGCTTATTAGCAAACATCTCCCTGTATACTGGATTGTAAAAGGAAGCTGAAGCATGAGCAGCTCTATGATAAGGCAGTAAAGTTACACGGCTCGTCTGTGTCTCTGACACATAAATGTCAACTGCTTATGATTTTGATTACTGAATTTTGTAGAAAATAAATTATTTTGTTACATACCAGGTGCTAAAACTTGTTTTGAGTTGTGTCCTTGAAGAAACCCCATTTGGAGCCATGGCTGTGACGGGCGTGGCTATCTGATTAAGTTTTCAACATAATCTACTGTCATTCTTTATGATCCTTCAGGCTTCTGCACTGACCAGACAGGCTAGTTACTTGGTATTGTGTTAAGAAACATGATCCTTGCATCTCTCAAATTTTGATGGTGGCACTCATCTCTGTTCTCCAGGGATGTGGCACTTTGGTTTACTGTCTTCAGGAAGGGAACGTCTGTTCCTTGTTCCACATATTAGGGAATCAACATCAAAATTCTGCCATTAAATATACTCTCTTTCTACTGTGTGTTTGAAGCCACTCCTGGAACGACTCAAGGCTTACTCTGACTAGTGGAACATTCCAGTATTTTGGGATTCTGAGTATAAGCATGAGTTCAAAACCACTAATAACCGCTAATAAATTGTGAGGTATGGATGTTTTCCATTCTATAATTATTATGTTAATTGGTAATGGATATATTTGGGGAACCCAATGAAGTTTTTTTTTGTTTTATTTTTCAATCAGGCTTAGCCTTTATTATGGGATGGGCTCTGAGTCTTAAAATGCCTTAGGTGTGATAACTAAGATGTGAATCTCTCTAAAATGGTGACTGGGGTTAGATTTTTGACCACCAAATATCGACTTTATAATCCTATGTATTTCAAGAATCATTTTACTGGATGTCTAGGGATGAATTCATTTCATTTCTGGGACTGTGCATCATTAGCAATAGTCACAGATTTCCATGAGCCAGAACACTACAGCAACGATTTTCTGTCCATGGCTTATTGCATAATGACACACACCTTTCTCTAGTGGTTAAATGTCTCCTCCTGCATTCAACCACCCTAAAATATCATTATTACCATTAAGATCAAAGAGACAATTTACATTATAACATCTCATGTTGGTATCTCTGGCCCACAAAGTATAATCACAGAGATCATCAAGAATATTCATGCCTCCCTTATGAAGACATTTCTTAATATCTTGTTGAGCGACTATCTGTCCAAACATCCCAGGATGATGAGGGTAAGGAATAGCTGAGAGGATTTCACATAATAGATCCATTGCAATTCCATTACCTTAAGGTTTAAGACTTCTTCCTTTGAAGTACAATAGGGAGCTTTTGCCTTTCAATTTCATTAATTGTAACTTTTTGTCGATGAAAATCTTAGATCAGCCAACTTAACAGAATATTAGTGACACGCAGGAATGCTCAAGTCTACATAACAAATTCGAAACCAATATGAATATGTCTGTGCCAATTAATTATGGCATGGATATGCCTAATGAATGCTAAATCATATCTGTGGTATGATACACTTAAAACCAACTGTCACACATATTTCCCAGTCTCCCACCAATTTAGTCTTGTGCAGGATTTTTAACTCATTTGCTGTATAAATGTTCTCCTCCTTGAACAGGCCTTGTGCCTCACTGTCTGGACTACGGTGAAATATAACACTTGTTACAGATCTGAAAGGAAGGAAAGGAAGAGGAGGTAATTTTGTAAATAATTTTATCATCTTATGAGGCTAATTGTTCCAGGTGTAGCCAGGTGTTTAGGACAGGCCGGTTTTTGTTTTTTTCAGATGGAAGAAACACTGGGGAAATTAGAAGTTTCCAGATTTTTAGCCTCATTCGTGTCTGTTTCATTGCTCCCATTTCATGTTTTAGGATCCTCTTCCTTCCCCAGCAGTTTCGTTAGCATGACAGGTCTGGGGTGTCGAGCATTTAATGTGTGCTGCAACTTTACCCCTTATTAAGAATTTCTGTGCATGGCCCTTAGCCATGGGTACCCTGCAACTATCCACCACATGCCCTAAGTTACTTGTGTCTCATTTTTCCCAGCATAGATGTTATTTGTGAACTACTGGATTACTGTATATGACCAACTAAATCCTGTAATGCCAATTTGGGGACAAGTTACTAGTATACTCCTGATATCAACAACTGTATTAGGCAACAGAAATAGATGGCACATTGAAATTAGGACAATTTGAAGAGGGTTTATTAATAAAAAGACTAATTTTAAAAATGCCTGAAGTCTTGCAAAACCACCAAAATGGCACAGAATCCCAGAACTTTGCTACCAGAAGAAAATGTTAACCTCTCTAGGTTTAATCTTGTTGAGAAATAAAATTTTCAGAACCAGAAGGAATAGTGTAGAATAGGCCACCTTGAGAGCAGCAGTTCACTTTTATCAAAGAGGTGTAGTTACCTTGCATGTGGTGACTTCAAAGGAAGGGAAAAGGGCAATTCAACCTCCAACTTTCACTCATTCTCTTCTCTTAAAATCCTCTGGGTTTCCCTGCTACAAGCAGAGGGCACAAGAGATCTGATGTATTTCAACAGGTGAGCTTCTTGGGGCAAAGAGTAGCATGGAAAAGGGTAAAGAGTGGATCTGGAGGGGCAAATGATTCCAAGTTGATTTCTTTTTCTAAAATCCTAAATATAACCAGGTGTTTGATTCTTTCTTCATAGGGAATATTGGCACTTAATAGAAGTCTAATGTGACAAAAACTGAATTTCCTAAGAATGCTATCCACAGATGGAAAAAACTTGTACTATGCTATGCATAACCACTGTGTACTTGACATAGTAATAACATAATTTTTATAAATACCTTGCATAGAAGATTTGGTCCCAAATAATTTGATATCTGGGTTTATGCAGCTCAATTTTACCAATTGATTTACCTTTGCCAGTATAGAACTTGGAATTGAAACATTAACATATGTGATTCAATATTTCTCCTTTGAAAATTACATCGTAGACTGGCAACTTTATATTGCAGTGTAGTTACACATCTACTTTCTTTCAAGTTAAAATATGTGAATAAATAAATATTTCATGAGATTTAGAAAATATTATCATTAAATAATATATTTAACTGACAGTTAAATTATAACACAATTTGTATACATTTAAGGTCCACTATTGTTGACAGTTCAGTATGAGACAGTCCTTTTCATCATGGCACCAAAAAAATTTATAGTTTCTCATTCTTTTCCTCTACTGCAAAGCTACTTAAAAGTCCAAAGAATTGGAGCAAGTTGGGACCTGTTTTGGGGAAAATGTTTTAATTTTCATAGCTCTACTATAAGCAGTAATTATAAATGTATTGCTTAAATAAAATATGTAATGGAAACATTTCCAACAGTTCCATCTGTTGTTACCTTTTAGTTTAATATGTACATTAAAACAGGAGGTTCAACCTGTAAGCCACATTTACTTTGTGGTAATAAATACCATTGATCTGGAACATTTAAAATTCAGCATCACTGTGGAAATGATGAAGTGTAACAAGAAGAGAATTCTTTTTAAACTAATGCTAGATTAGCAACAAAAAGGCCAGTAACAACTCAGGCTCAGATTTTTTTTTTCAATACTGGTGTAATGTGAAATACCAGGATTATAAATGTTTAGAAGGATATAAAAATGTCTTCATAGAAAAAAAAATACATACATCAGGGGATAATATACATACGTGTCTAAGAATTAATTTAAATTCTTTCTTATTTATACTTATATTTGAGGCTGAAAATAAGAAAACTTTCTTAGCCCTTATTCTATGTTCCTCCAGAAGGAAATGTGAATATTTGATGTTAAAAGACTCCATTGATGGACAAAATATGCCATTAAAAAGAATAATTAGAGATTCCTCCTGAGGACGAGCATTTAAAGGTAAGGGCAATATAAATAAAACCACTAGGAGTGAAGCCAGAGTTTTAAAGTTGTACTGATGCCAATTATTTGGTTATCAAATAGACTTCAATGAAAAAGGTCATAGAAGACACAGGAAGAGAAATTATTAGATTTAGATTTTAGAGGTTTTAAGTAATCATGCTTCTTTTTAATTCTCTTAATAGCAAAACATTGAAGTTCTTAGCATTTGATCTCAGAAGACTGGCATTAAACATTTGTTCTTATTTACTGATGGCAGGAAATAAACTACTGTTTGTGTTCTGGAATGCATAATATAAGCAAACACAAATTGCTTAAAAATGTCTCAAAAGTCCAAACACATTAAAACCATTGTTTGCAAATGGTTTGTTTTTACCTTAATTGTCACCATCATGTCAGAACACAGACTTAATTTTTGAAAATGCTACTTGGCAATTTCTTATTGATTGATTGAGAAAAAGTGGACAAAGTAAATTCCTGATAGTCTGACCCATTTCTTTTCCTAGACATATTATAAAAATCAAGCAATTACTACAAGTATTAAACTCTGATGGATATATGAGAAATACAGAAGAATCAGAAATGTATAAAAGTAATTTAAGAATTTGAAGGAGTCCAGATTTATTATAAAGTTGTTTTAAAGGCAGAAATAGATCGAACACCATTTTTTTTAACAATATTATGAACTGGTTCATCAATGTGCAAAACTTTAATAAATTTAAAAAATTTAATAAAATAATAACTTGACCTATTACTGTGGTTATTCATATTCATTAATTCACCAAAAATATATTGCATCCTTTTAAGAATGAGAGATTACACTAGTTTCTGAAGATATAATAACAGAAAAGTATTTGACTTCCAATAACATGATGTTTAATTTTTTAAAACTTAATTCATGAGTTTGAGTATATTGACTGTATTATATTCAGGAAGTTTGCTTTCTACTTTCAGGGTATTTGAAACTATACTTTATTTTCAGTACTTGTAATAGTTTGTTTGCATTCTTCTTGGCAGACAGTGGTTGATTAGGGAGTTGAAGTACTGAACTTCATTTTCAGACTCTATATCTTTTTAATATGTATGATATGGTTTGCATTTGTGTCCCTTCCCAAATCTCATGTTGAATTAGAGGAGGGGCCTTGTGGGAGGTAACGGAATCATGGAGATGGCTGTTCTTATGAATATCCTTGCTGTTCTCATGATAGTGATTGAGTTCTCACAAGATCTGATGATTTAACAGTGTGTGGGATTGCCCCCTTTTTTCTCTCTCTCTCCCCTGCTCTGCCATGGTAAGACATGCTGTGCTTGCTTTCCCTGCACCTGCTACCACGATTGTAAGTTTCCTGGTGCCTCCTAGCCATGCTTCCTGTACAGCCTATGAAACTGTGAGTCAATTAAATCTCTTTTCTTCACAAGTTACACAGTCTAGGTAGTTCTTTATAGCAGTGTGAGAATAAACAAACACAGGAAATTGGTACCAGAAAAGTGCGGCACTGCCATAAATATACCTGAAAATGTGAAGGAAGCTTTGGAACTGGGTAACAGGCAGAGCTTGGAACAGTTTGGAGGCCTCAGATGAAGAAAACAAGATGTGGTAAAGTTTGGAACTTTCCAGAAACTTGTTGAATGGTTTTGACCAAAGTGCTAATAGTAATATAGACAGTGAAGTCCAGACTGACATGGTTTCGGATAGAGATGGGAAACTTATTGGTAACTGGAGTAAAGACCACTCTTGCTATGCTTTAGCAAAGAGACTTGGCATTTTGCCCTTGCCCTAGAGATCTGTGGAATTTGAACTTGAAAGAGATGATTTAGGGTGTCTGGTAGAAGAAATTTCTAATCAGCAAAGCATTCAAGAAGCTATCTGGCTGTTTTTAAAAGTGTACACTCATATGCATGAACAAAGAGATTATCTGAAACTGGAACTTATATTTAAAAGAGAAACAACATAAACGCTTGGAAAATTTGCAGCCCCACCACGCAGTAAAAAAGAAAAACCCATTTTCTGGGGAGGAATTCAAGGCTGCAGACATTTCCATAAGTAAAGAAGAGCTAAATGTTAGTAGCCAAGACAATGGGTGGAAATGCCTTTAGGGTATTTCGGAGACCCTGGGGCAGGCCCTCCCATCACAGGCCTAGAAGCCTGGGAGATAAAACAACAGTTTCATGAGCCATGCCCAGGGCCCCACTGCCCTTTGTAGCCTCAGGACAGCTTGAGTCCCAGCTGCTCCAGCTCTATCCATGGCTAAAAGGGGCAAAGTAGAGCTCTGGCCATGGCTGGCTTCAGAGGGTGGAAGCCCTAAGCCTTGGCACCTTCCATATGGTGTTGATCTTGTGAGAACACAGAAAGGAAGAGTTGAGGTTTGGGAAATTCTGCCTAGATTTTAGGGGATGTTGGAAAATGCCTGAATGTCCAGGCAGAAGTCTGCTGCAGGGGAAGAGCCCTCATGGAGAATCTCTACTGGATCAGTACAGAGGGGAAATGTAGGGTTGGACTCCCCACAAATAGTCCCTACTAGGGCACTGCCTAATGGAGCTATGTGAAGATGGCCACTGTCCTCCAGATCCCAGAATGGTAGATCCACCAATAGCTTGTGCCATGCACTTGGAAAAGCTGTAGGCACTCAATGCCAGCCTGTGAAAACAGCCGCAAGGGCTATACCCTGCAAAGCCACATGGAGCTGTCCAAGGCCAAGGAACCCACTCCTTGCATTAGCGTGCCCTGGATGTGAGACATGGAGTCGAAAATATTATTTTGGAGCTTTAAAATTTAACAACTGTCCTGCCTGACTGCCTTTGCTATATTCTGTAAAGCCACAGTGGTGGAGCTGCCCAAGGCCATGGCAGCCTACCCCTTATATTAGCAAGCCCTGATGTGAGACATGGAGTCAAAGCAGATTATTTGGAGCTTTAAGATTAAATGACTTTCTTGTTGGGTTTTGGACTTTCATGGGGCCTGTAGCCCCTTTGTTTTGGCCAACTTCTCCCTTTTGGAATGGGAAAATTTGCTCAATGCCTGTACCTTTTTTGTATCTTTAAAGTAATGAACTTGTTTTTTATTTTACAGGCTCATAGGCAAAAGGTGCCTGTCTTTTCTCAGATGAGACTTTGAACTGTGGACTTTTGGATTTATGCTGAAATTAGTTCAGACTGGGGGACTGATGAGAAGGGATAACTGTATTTTGCAGTGTGAGAAGGACATGAGATTTGGGAGGAGCCAGGAGCAGAATGATTTGGAATTGTGTCCCTGTCCAAATGTCATGTTGAACTGGAGGAGGAGTCTGATGTGAGATGATTGCATTATGGAGGTGGATCATGGTTTTCATAATATTGAGTCTCACAAGATCTGATGATTTAAAAGTGTTTGGCACTTTTTTTTCCCTTTTCTCTCTTTCCTGCTTTGTCTTGTAAGATGTGTCTGTTTCTCTTCCACGTTACACCAAGATTATAAGTTTCCTGGGGCCTTCTAGCTATGCTTCCTGCACAGCCTATGGAACTGTTAGTCAAATAAATCTCTTCTCTTCATAAAGTACCCAGTCTCAGGTAGTTCTTTATAGCAGTATGAGAACAGAATCATATAATGTATTAACACAATTCTAGACTTAGAGAAGATACTCAATCTTTCTTTAGTGGATGAATCAGTCAAAATATACTGTCCTTTAACAGCTCTACTTGTCTTAGAAATTGGAAAACAAGGAAGATGTGTTAGAAACATAATAATGATCAATTAGACATTCTTTTAAAAGTTTGACTACATGTATCCATGTCACTTCACACTAAAATGAAATAAAAATAAATACAGAAATTAGAAGCTGAAAACCTTTCAATTTCAGAATAAATTATTTGCTTCTTACTAGTAGAGTATGGATTCCTTGAAAGGTATAAATGCAAATTATTTGCAAATGATTTATGGGAAGACCGTTATCAGAATGAAATCTTTGGCTTGAATATGGTTCAACTGAACAAAGCATTTATTGTAGTAATGGAAGGCTGAGTTCAGTTCTTCATAAAAAAGAGAATTAGAATGCACTTTTAAAATATACTTGGTTACTTTAAAAAAAACAATGAGTACTCTGTAACTGTATCAACAAAGCACTATTTTTTAATGAGCAACCCCATAAGCACCTTCGTTGTGTGTTTCTGGACACTTTCTATTATTGATCTTATCTCTTATGGATTTTTAACTTTACTCTCTGAATCTACAAAGTAATTTTTTTATCGATTATTAAATTTTAACTAGCGTTTATTAGGCATTCATTTTGTGTATAACAGTGGGAGACATAAAATTAGTGTTAAAATGTTACTGTCTCTGAAGGAACAGATTGTATGAGAAAGAACGCGTTATATAGAGAAGTCTGCAAAATATTTAAATAAATGTGTCATATAAGATGATCACTACATGGTAATATAAATTAATGAAAAATAAAAATATGAATATTCAAAATTTTGATACCTATTGATAGGGGAAGCCCATAGACAAGAAGACAAGTTAAGGAATTGTTTGAATAGTTCAGGTTAAAGCATGGCCAGAGAATAAAGAGTAGGATTTTATACTTCTTTTTCCTACAGTCAACATCACAGCTGGTAGGATTCTTTATCCATATTCATGAGAGATCTGACCCTTTTTAGTTCTGTTTGCGTAGGGTCAGTGTAGCGTTCCATTCAATTGTAACACTGTACATGTTAGCACAAGGAAAAGCCTTATGGATCACTTGGGTTCTATATATACTCCTTTCTGTTCCCACTGTATTAAAACATAGATTATTCTATTTATAGTCAAAATGAATTATCAGACCAAATAAAAGAACCTAAGTTTTTCACCTCTGATACACTTAATGGAAAGAAGATCCCTACAAGTTAAAATAAGTCTCTGCTTCCAATTCATGGAAACCACTGATATCTCTCTGGACAGAGGCATAACCTCCCTGAGCATCAAAGTTCCTAAGCAGAAAAGTCAAACAGGAAAATAATAAGGTGAGTAAATATTTCATTGCATTATGTACATCACCTGTCCCACTTAGTTCTATCACAATTTTGAGAGAAATAGCTCTACATATTAGTTACTGGCTGAGAGCTCAGAGTATTCTGTACCATAGCACTATGATGGTTGATGCTACAGCTCCACTTTTGTCTAAGGTCAGCTGCTTTTGTGGGATGCGGGACAGACTGAGACTTTAAACATAAAAGCATTGCCTAGCTTCTTGCAATAGAGAGTTGCTTGCTTAGAATTGATGTTGTACATTATACTATAAGTATTTATAATCATTTACTTGGTAAGTAGTTATAAAAGAAGAATGAGAGGTAAAGAATACAATTGTATAATTTTTTTCTTTTTTTTTTTTTAAGAAGACGGGAGGTTTCACCATGTTGATCAGGCTGTTCTTGAACTCCCGACCTCAGGTGATCCGCTCGCCTTGGCCTCCAAAGTGCTTGGATCACAGGCGTGAGCCACCACACCCGGCCCAATTCTATAATTTTAATAAATGGTAACACTGTACAATTTGAATAAATTGTAGAATTTTATTCTTACCTCCCATTCTTCTTTTATTATAACCCTAGACCATGTAACCCTTGCTCTAGACCCTTGGTCTAGGGTTAGCAGTTACAAAAGAAGAATGTAATGCCTCTTTTATAACTTGTATTCATCCTTGGTAAAGAAAAGTGTTCATGCAAGCTTCATGGATGAAATTCTAATGTAATCAATCTGTCATTAAGTGACTATACCGCTCTTCCAACACTACAATTTTTGAGAATCCCTGTAGAGGTTACATTCTTGATAGCTGCCAAGGAGAAATCAGACACTCGGTATTGGCAATTGGTTGGATTCATAAGGGCATGCCTATTGTATGGGCCCATGCAGAGGTTCTATTCCTATTACCAGGGATGCTTTTCTCCATGAGCTCACTGTGCGCTATTGTGACTAAGGAAGTGTGGTGCTGAACACGCTTTTAGCACGTATGCAACGAGGCGCAGTCTGGTGCAGAAAGTACTAGCAGAGCTCAGGCTCTGCTCGGGTTTCTCATCAAACCAAACACTGTTTTGCCAAGGATAGTTTGTTGCTAAAAAGGATATAACCTAATTCAAGTGTGCTTTTTCTTTATATTTTATCATTCCAATCCTCAGACAAAATGCAACTTATTGGTGAACATACACATAGGATCTAAATATATATTTTTAAAATGGACCACCCCATTTTGAGAAATCTGCAATCCCCTTTTGCAAACCACCATGTTAACAATCTTTTAACATTTAAAAAAAGCCTAAACATTTAGCCAAAGTATGAATCATTACTTGTAAGCTACTGTAGAGCATAACCAGAGGCCATTTCTTCTTATAGGGAAGTGGATGATCAGGTATGTAGCTTGCAGTTCTTCCTGATGGCGATAATCACCTTCTTTATCATTAGTGAAGCTGTAATGTCTCAGCAGTCCACATGTGAATGGGTGATGCCAACATTTTATGCATTCATGTGAAAATCAGGTTTGATTTATTTCTTTTTTGGGCAAATAATCACAGAGAATCTTTATAAGCCCATTGGTTTGTGTTGACGGAAGCTTGAATTGTGGCTGGGTTACATACTTTGGTATTTTAATGTACCCCATGTGTACTTTCTGCATCAGACTGCAACTTGTTCCATATGTACTATTTTTGCTTTATAATGAAGTAGTATTTTGCACAACTAAAATGTATGTCTTCATGGATATGGCAACGCCTAATTCATGATTAAAACCTCGAGTGCAATGGTCATCTCTTGCTTTGTGGAGAGTTGCTCAGGCGCTGATAGAGTTCCCCGTCAAGCCAAACACTGTCTTGCCAAGGATAGTTTGTTGCTTAAGAGGATATAAGCTAGCTTTAAATCTTAGGAGACCTTGCTGGCCTCATCACAGGCATTATACAACTTTCTGATACACCAAAAGTCTTTGACAACCACTGACTTCTGTTGAATATTGTGTCTGCAGTTATCTGTATCAACTGGAGAGCAATCTTTTCTTTGGGGATAAGGGAAGATCTATTTGTAGATGTCCTAAAAACCTGTCACCTTTAATTTAATTTAATTTAAAGTTGACAGGTTTTTAGGACATCTATAAATAGATCTTAATGGGTTACCCAATGTAGTTGATACTGCCGGAAAATAGAAAAATTTGAAATCACTCAGCAAATATTTTCTCTTTTTCAATTGTACAGAATGAGGGTACAGTAACTTACCCTTCACTTTAGAGTAGATGTCCTAATGTATACAACATGAATCACATATCTTTTGTAAGATTTGATTTTAACTTTCTCATTTATACGTCTTCCTAAGGAATATAAAGAGTTTCTGAGCTAAATTAAATTGCCCTAGTCCTGGGGCTTTATCTGGGAGAGTAATTATAATTTGGAGTCATGTCCTGATCAAGCTTATAAAAATTTACTCTCCTTTTCAAATACTCATTGAGATAATTGGATGAAACAGTTAAGATAAACTCACTTTTCAAGTCTTTATGGTGCTACTCATCTCTTTTGTTTTCCTATTAATGTGGACATGCAATCTGATTTATTATTTTGGTAGAAAGAGGGAGTTCTAAGAATTTTATCTATGCTATCTTCACCATAATTCTTTTTTTTTTTTCTTTCAGTTGGTGAGCACCTTCTTCAGAAATTGAAAATATAGAAAACATGAGCTCAGAATCTCCTGCTGCTAACATAAGGGCTACAGAGAATGGCCACTAAATGCTTTTCAAATGCTGTTGGAGATCCCTTTTAAATTATTTCTTGTATTACACATTTCTTAAAAATATTATCAAATGCTGAGACGCATTTAGCGCATAAGCTAGTTAACCTTGGTGCAGTCTTGCTGTTGAGCCCAATTCCACTCCAGTTATGCTGGAATCAAATTTTAGTTATAGCCCTGAAGTCAACAAGAAATGAAGGAAAGGGACAAGACTAAATAGTTTTTTTTTTCTGATGTAATTTTAAAACAAGGGAAGAACAGCTTTTTATAGAAGGGGTGGCTTTGACTTCTGGAGAAATATTAGAAAATATCTCATGCCATTCAGATGTTCAAGCACATACTTTCCGGTTCTTAGAATCCCAGTTATTGCTGAGCGCGGTGGCCCACTTCTGTAATCCCAGCACTTTGGGAGGCCAAGGCCTGCAGATCACGAGGTCAAGAGGTCGAGACCATCCTGCACAACATGGTGAAACCCCATCTCTACTAAAAATACAAAAATTAGCCGGGCGTGGTGGCGCACACCTGTAGTCGTAGCTACTCGGGAGGCTGGGGTGGAAGAATCGCTTGAACCTGGGAGGCGGAGGTTGCAGCGAGCCGGGATTGTGCCACTACACTCCAGCCTGGTGACAGAGCAAGACTCCGTCTCAAAAAAAAAAAAAAAGAATCCCAGTTATTTTCAGAGCAATGCCATATGTTATACGAAATGACAGAATACAGCAGCAAATTCAAATATCACTATAAATTAGCAACCTACAGGATTAATCATTGCATTTAGTTTTTGGCTACCTGTCTGCATCTGTAGGTGATAATAGATATTTTAACACATCATAGAAATTTCCTAGATTTTAACCACATTTCTCGAACTAAAAACTTGATTTTGTACTATTCTTAATCTGCCAAAGGATTATCAAAAGCAATCACAATGCTCCACAGTTCTTGAGTCTCTCCTTTTTTCTTTAAAGTTCTGTATTTGTTTCCTAGGGCTGCTATGACAAAGTATCACAAAGCCAAAATGACGTCAAACAACATTTATTGTATCACAGTTCTGGAGGCCAGAAATTCGAAATCAACTTTGGCAGGGTATGCTTCTGGCGAAACATGCAGGGGACCCCTTCATTGCTTCTTTATAGCTTCTGGTGGTTTGGCGGCAATCTTCAGTGTTTTTCGACTATCAGTTGAAAAAATATCATGTCTGCATTTATTGTCACATGGCATTCTCCCTCAGTGTGTCTCTGTCTTCACATGGCTGTCTTCTTATGAAGATACCAGTCATTTTGGACTAGTGGTCCACCCTACTCCAGTGTGACATCATCTTGACTTAACCAACTCCGTATGCAATCACCCTATTTCTAAGAAAGTTCACATTCTGAGTTGGGGGGTAAGGACTTCAACGTATCTTTCCTTGGAGTATACAACTCAAACCACAGCATATTCTTCTATGCAGGTGTAACTACAGTCCTATAGTCTTGTCTTCAGGCAAACCTCAGTGAATAATTTAGTTAATGGTCTTTCCTTCACATGCAAGATATCTTTATTACAGAATACTGAGACCTTCACTGACTTTAGTTTCAGCCAACACAGATACCACATCCTATAATTTTTCCATTGCTATAAGAGTCTGGGTCCTGTCTCATTCTTGGCATCAGTTTTTGTGACAGTAAGATTTCTTTGTTACAAACAACTGGAATCAATTTAGACTTTTTTTTTAAAAAAAAGAAAAAAATTGATTTATTGTGAAGATACCTGTAAGCCCACAAAATATATGGGATGGCTAGATAGCAATGCTTCATAACAGGTCGCAAGCAAAAAATCACTAAGATTCCAGAAATGGTCACGCAAGAGAAGCAGCCATTTTAGATGCTGCTTCAGTTGCCTCTGCCACTGGACCTTTGAAACTATTAATTGTGCCATAAATATATTCAGACCGTCTAGCAACTTTTGTCACTTCCTTAAGATTCAAGTCCTAAACAGGGTCCAACTAGGTGGGTCTGACTTTAGTGCCATGCTTTAGCTGCTAAGGAGCAGGTAGGGAGAAAGAATACTGGCCTGTCCTTTCTGGTTCTCTTAAATCTGTTTCCTCCTCCCCAGGGTGTTTCTTTCTCTTTGTTTTTCTCACTTTTCACTTCAACTGTATCAATGAGTCCAGTGCACTCTTTCAACTGAGGAAATCAATTTTTTTCTTAATGTTGTTGGTTCAGCAGTGCGGTCCACCCCAAATTCTCCTTTCTAGATTCCTGTAGTGGCTTATAATGTGGTAAAAATAAACCAAAGATTGACAGGGTTTTTTTGTTGTTGTTGTTATCTGTTTTTTCTTTCTGCTATGTTTATGTTCTTTCTTTTAGACAACGAAAAAGAACACCCAAAAAACAGTTAAGTGTACTGGAGGGTGAATCTGCCTGAAAGGAACTAGAAAATAATAGCATTGATTAGTACCTATCAGAGATATCTTACAGATAAAGAAACAGAGGTTCAAGGAGGATTGATTAGTACCTATCAGAGATATCTTACAGATAAAGGAACAGAGGTTCAAGGAGGATAAGTGATTTGCTCAATCACACTTGTTAAAGTAAATGATAAATCTGAAACATAAATCCATTTCTGGGGGACTATATTTTAGAATTCTTACCATGCTCCTCTCTGTGCTTTGCAAAGTGAGTAAATTTCAGATTGACACTTAAAGTGATGCAATAATAAAACATATATTAGTACTGTCAAGATGCCAGTTTTCCCCACTTGATCTATACAATGAATACAATCCGATCAACATTCCAGCAAATTATTTTCTGGATTTTGTTAAACTGATTCTAAGGTTAACAGAAAGGCGTGAGACCCAGAATAGTCAATACAATATTGAAGGAGAGTAACAAACTTGGAGGATTGATACTACCTGACTTCAGGCTTACTGTAAAGCCACAGTAATCAATGCAGTGTGATTGGTATAAGAATAGACAAATAGGTCAATGGAACAGAATAAAGGGCCCATAAATAGACACTTAGAAATATTGTCAGTTGATTTTTGACAAAGGAGCAAAGACAGTACAATGGAACAAAAATCATGTTTTCAAAATGATGCTGAAACAACTGGACATTCACATCAAAAAAATAAAAATAAGAATCTAGACAAAGACCTTTCACAAAAATTAAGTCAAAATGGATTACAGGCCTAACTATAAAATACAAAGCTATGAAATTCCAAGAATATAATGTAGGAGAAAATCTAGGAGGTCTTAGATAGAGTGAGGACTTCTAGATATGACACCAAAAGCAATATTTAGAAAGAAAAAAATGATACGTTGGGCTTCATCAAATTAAAAACTACTCTGAGAAAGTCACTTTTAAGAGAATGAGAAGATCACTGAGTGGTAGAAAATTTTTGCAAAACACATATCTGTCAAAGCGCTCCTGTTGAAAATGAACACAAAACTCTTAAAACTTCACAAAGAGAAAACAAACAACACAATTAAAAATTAAGCAAAAGATCTTAACAGACACCTCACTTGAAGATACCCAGATAGCAAATACCCATGTGAAAAGATGGCCAACATCTGATGTCATAAAGCAATCTCAAATTGAAACAACAATGACATATCACAACAATTAGAATAATCAAAATCCCAAACACTGACAATACCAAATGTGGCAAGGGTATGGAGCAGCACGAACTTTTATTTATTGCTGTTGGGGCAGCAAAATGGTGCGGCCACTTTGGAAGATAGTTTGGCAAGCGAAACCTACTCGTAAGATATTGTCCAGCAATCACACACTCTTTGATATTTACCAAAAGGAGTTGTAAATTTGTGTTCATACAAACACTTTTATTCAAGTGTTTATGGTAGGTGTGTTTATAATTTCAAAAACTTGAAAGCGACCAAGATGCCCTTCAATAGGTGAATAAACAAACCATATTATATTCATACAATGGAAATTATTCAGCAATAAAAGGAAATGAGCTCACAAGCCGTAACAATAAAACCTTCACCATGGAGACATACAGGGAAGCCTTAAACACATGTTAATATGTGAATGAAACCAATCTTAAAAGTGTACATACTGTATGATTCCAACAGTTTGACGTCCTCAAAAAGGCAGAAGGTAAAGACAGGATAAAAAATCTGACCAAAACTACAAAAAATTAGCTGGGCCTGGTGGCGTGTGCCTGTAATCCCAGCTACTCAGGAGGCTGAGGCAGGAGAATTGCCTGAACCCAGGAGGCGGAGGTTGCGGTGAGCCGAGATCGTGCCATTGCACTCCAGTCTGGGTAACAAGAGCAAAACTCCGTCTCAAAAAAAAAAAAAAAAAAAATCTGATTGCCAGGGCATTGGGTGGATATAGGGAGGGATGAATAGGTGGAGCAAGGGCGTGTTTTTGACAGTGAAATTACTCTGTATGAAATTTTAGTTGTGTAAATATGTAACTATATAATTATTAAAGCCCTTAGAATGTACAACATGAAGAGTGAAATTTAATGTAAAAATATGGACTTTTGCTACAACAATGAATTGGCTCACCAATTGTGACTAATTTACCACACTAATGTAAGACGTTAATAATAGGCGAACAAAGTTTTATAATCCTAAAACTGCTCTAAAATGTATTCTATTAAAAATATACGTATTGATAGAAAAAAACAGCAAGAGTATGTTGAGACAGTAAAACAGCCTGGATGTTTATATGCAGGGTCTACACAGGTGACTGCTCTCGGTGAAATACTTGACTATGTTCAAATCAAGTAAAAGGTGAGTTTTCAGGGAAGAGATAGACTGAGCAGCCCAACCAGAGGCACGAACATCTTTAAACAGATGAAAATGTTACAGCTAGATGTTAGAAACAAGCTTTTTAGAACGGACTTAGGAAATCCCTAAGGCTTTCGAAATAAGCAGAAATTTCGTAACTTAAGATGACAAGCAGGCTACTTAAGAGGCCCTGGACCAGCGCATAGCAATACACATGAACGAGAACAAATCTCTACGGAGAGGTCTCCTTTGGGAAAATATTTTAAACATGGGGATTGAATGCATACTTACTTTCTGTCTATCTGCAGTGGCTTCCTATGCTACACTACAAATTTGCTTTAGTTATCATCTATAAACAAAACACTTCCTTATGTTTCCTTACCTTTTTTTTTAAACTTATCTAAGCGTTCTTAACGCCTTGGTGTTACCACACATACTTATTAAAGGAGTAGTGGTCCTCGATATATTCACATTTGCGTAGATCATTCTCTACCTAGCATAATCTTTTCTTTCCCTGACTCTCTTCCTAACTTGAATTTTCTTTCATTCTCAGCTGTTTTTGCTGGTTGGTGTTATTAAGCTCATTTGTAAGTGTTGACAAGCCCTAGAGTGGTGTCCATCATTTCAGGGAAGAAACAGCTCTGAACTCAGCCTCTTTCCTCTACTATGTCTTAGCACCTTGGATTTTTATTGTTGAATACACATTAAGGTCTCAGACCTCACATGCTCTATCCCACTTTTCAACTCTAGAGATATATTTTTATTGCTATTTCAATTTCCATAGCCAATCAAACTCAAAAAGGTTATAACCAAATATTTTTATTCAGTATAAGCTGTCCATTTACCAGCTCTAATAACTAAATATTAAAATTCTAATATATTTAACTCTTCTTCCTGACAAGTCAGCCTTTCCAACCCATTTCATTTATCAAGTACATTAAATTCTGCCTCTAAAATGTTACGTTATCCCAATTTTACACTTCTCTTTCTATCTGCACTTCCGTAAGATTTCACTATTACTTTATATCAAATGTTTCTGCCACCACTGTCTTCTTTTTTTTTGGTATCACATTGTTGTCACAGTCATTTCTATCACATGGAAATATGTCTATTTTAATTTTAAAAACTTGTAATAAGATAAAATTCAAACAATTTAGCATGCCGTGCAATCTTTTTACAATATGGTTTTTACACTACTCTTTAGGACAGTGCTTCTTCTCTAGAGAGAATGTTGTTTGAATTATTTTAACCATAGTGAGCAATACTTTTTATAAATCCAATAAAAATTATTTGTTAGAGTAACTCTCACTGGCTAGGAAGTTGTAATAATGTCAAACTTCTACAAAAGTGTCTAAACAGTTCATTACATTTTCTCTACTGTCAGACTGTTAATAGCTTGTAATCCATCCAGTATTTTGCTTTTGCTCATAGTACCCAGGTAAAGTTTGTGGTAATCACGCCATTTGAGTAGTTATTGATCTTGTCAGGCTTTCTGTTTTTTCTTGGTTCAGTCCTGGTAGGTGTGTATTTCCAGACATTTATCCATTACTCCAGGTTATCACGTTTGTTGGCATTCCATTGTTCATGATAGTGTCTTTTGATCCTTTTAATTTTTGTGGTATTTGCAATGTCTCTTCTTTCATTTCATATTCTGTTTACGTCTTCTCTCTTTTTTCAGTCTTGCTAAGCATTTTTTGATTTTGTTTTATCTTTTCAAAAGACCAACTATTAGTCTCACTGATTGTTATAGACAAAAATTTTGTATACCCAACACATATGTTTATGTCAGCACTCTTCATGGTTATCCCAAAATGGAAACTATCCAAACATCTACCCACCATAAAGTAGACTTTAAAAGTTGTTACATTCATACAATGTAATATTATCCATAAGTATGAACACATTTCAACTATACTCAACAACATAATGTACATAAACAAAAGGGTGAGTGAAAGGAGATAGTTGCATAAGAGTATACTTTAAGATTTTAGTTAAATCAAATACAAATACAGGCAAAAATATTGTATCATGTTAGAAATCAAGATAATGGTTACTCTGAAAAAGGTACGAATAGTGAGCAAAATGGGGACTTCTGGAGTGCTAATGATATAGATCAATAGATAGATAGATAGATAGATAGATAATTAGATAGATAGATCCGTGTGCTCCACAGACCTTCATGCTCAACTTATGAAAATTCATTAAATTACACAGTTATGTTTTTTGTATTTTTTGGTATGTGTGTTTTGTAAAATATTGACTGGAAAAACATTGAGTTTCTTATACGATATCTAAAAAGAGATGAGGTACAGGTGGATGATAGAGAATTTAGATGCTAGAATAAAAAAAAGAGATGACCACTAAAACCATTCCAATATAAGAACTGTCGTTTCAGATGGATATATGTGTTGTTAGAAGCTGGAAGTCAAATCGTGAACTTCAAGGTACACAGAGTTTGCATATCAGGAAGCGAAAATGGTTAACAAAAAACTCAGAGATAAAGCGTAGAGGGAAAATTGGAGAAAACTATTCTCATGGAAGTTGAAGAAACAATAATTTATTTTAAGAATATAGCTAATTGTTCAGTCATGACAGGAAAAAATACAAAGAAAGCAAAAATCACTAATAGATTAGTGGACAAGCTTACAAGGAATCACTCATCACTTTAAAGAAACTTCAGGGATATAGTTATAATTTAAATCAGAATACCAGACTTAATGATAAAATAAGTAGGAATAATGGAAGCAGAAATTAGTGCACAAATTTGGAATAGTTTTACTAAGAAATACGAAAAAAGAACTGCAAAAAGCACGTACAAATTTTTTTATCACAAAATATATATCTTGAAAATGTCAACTAATCATCTGTCTTCAGCTTCATTTCTCTTAGATAAATTGTTATCAGAAATTCTAAAAGAAAAACATATGTAAATCACTTTCTTACTTATATGATTCTGTCCTAAGTTCTGTATTTTAGATCCATGAACATACATAATTTCTATAGTGGCTGTAGATGACAGATACTACATAAAACACCAAAAAATCCATTTTGATTCCTTATTAAAACTACAAACACATATAAGCATTTTCAAAACAGACAAAATTAAAGCTGAAGTATGTAATTAACTATGAATTGAGTTATCAATGCTCAGAAAGCGTAACTGTTCAATGAAACATGACTCCATGCACTGCACACTTGTGAGAGTTTATTACCTTTATTACAAACTAATTAGCATTGCAATGTAATAGTATAACCTAAGGGGTTTGCTTGACTTCAGTAGTTCTGAAGGTAATGGAGGTTGAAAGCTTGTCTGTTCTGGTAAATAGTCCTCCTAACTCATGAAGTTCTTAATATAATTTATAAATTAAGAACATGATACAGTGTAAACTTGAGTACTTAACATACATGAGATGAAAATGTAGAAAGGATATTTTAGAAATGAAATACAGGCTATTTATTAAGAAAACAGTGATATTGGTCATTGTTCCTAGGTCATGTGTCTATCAATAGAGTAAATAAGTAGCTGGTAAACCAAGGCTGAACCATTCTTATCTTCACTCCAGTCCCACTATGGGAGGAGAATGGCCTTTCTCTTGAAATTAATTGTCCATCTAGAAAGTATTTCAATGACTGACAGTGATAATGTAGCATGATAGTAAACTAACTTCATTTTTCCTGGGTTCAAATCTTAGTGCTATTATTTTCTTGTTGTGTTATTTAGATAGGTTTCTTAATCTCCATGTTCCATAGGTTCTTCAATTACAAAATGGAATATAGTAACAGTTCCCTCATCATCATAGATGGGTGGTGTGAATTAAATTACATAATCAATGTAATAGCATTTAGAACAGAATCTAGAAAATAGTAAGAACTAAGTCTTAGCTCTTATTTATAGT
Organism: Sapajus apella; assembly: GCF_009761245.1. Classification (NCBI taxonomy): domain Eukaryota; kingdom Metazoa; phylum Chordata; class Mammalia; order Primates; family Cebidae; genus Sapajus; species Sapajus apella. The sequence continues at coordinate 43,051,579 of NW_022436948.1, forward strand.
GCTCAAACTAAGTCTTTGGATATTTAAAGAGAGGTTTGAGCTTAGAGGCAAAGACTGGAGAGATCTATGTTGTTTTTCTTAATAATGTGTAAACATTTGGGTAGAATTTTGGTTCTGGTTGTTGTTTCTGCAAGAGAGAGAAAAGAGAGGGAAGTAATGGCAAAAGAAAGAGTAGAGAGAAAAAGAAAAGCTCCAGAAATATGAGGAAACTAGAATTCTATAGGAGAAACCATATAAGGTTTTTTAAAAAAATTTTATTAAGAGGTATTTTCACTCTCATGTTCATTGCACTGTTATTCACAATAACCAAGTTACAAAACCTAAAATGTCCATTGATAGATGAATGGATAAAGAAAATATAGAAAATAAAATATTATTCCACATGAAAAGAAGGAAATCCTGTAACTTTTGACAACATGGGTGAAACTAGAGGACATTATGCTAAGTGAAGCAAGCTAAACTTAGAAAAATACTACATGACCTTCTAGGGTTTTTATGATGTTAGGTCTTATGTTTAAGTCTTTAATACATCTGGAGTTAATTTTAGTGTAAGGTGTCAGGAAGGGGTCCAGTTTCTGCTTTCTGCACATGGCTAGCCAGTTTTCCCAACACCATTTATTAAACAGGGAATCTTTTCCCCATTGCTTGTTTTTGTCAAATTTGTCAAAGATCAGATGACTGTAGATGTGCGGTGTTACCTCCAAGGCCTCTATTCTGTTCCATTGGTCTATATCTCTGTTTGGGTACCAGTGCCATGCTGTTTTGGTTAGTGTAGCCTTGTAGTATAATTTGAAGTCAGGGAGTGTGATGTCTACACCTTTGTTCTTTTTGCTCAGGGTTTTCTTGGCTACGCGGGCTCTCTTTTGGTTCCATATGAAGTTCAAGGTGATTTTTTTCCGGTTCTGTGAAGAGGGTCATAGAGGAAACCTAGACAAAACCATTCAGGACATAGGCATAGGCAAGGACTTCATGACTAAAGCAGCAAAAGCACTCGCAACAAAAGCCAAAATAGACAAATGGGATCTAATTAAACTCCAGAGCTTCTGTACAGCAAAAGAAACAATCGTTAGAGTGAACCAGCAACCAACAGAATGGGAAAAAGTCTTTGCAATCTACCCATCTGACAAAGGGATAATATCCAGAATCTACAAAGAACTAAAACAGATTTACAAGAAAAAAAACAAACAAACCTATTCAAAAGTGGGTGAAGGATATGAACAGACACATTTCAAAAGAAGACATATATGGAGCCAACAAACATATGAAAAAATGCTCATCATCACTGGTCATTAGAGAAATGCAAATCAAAACCACATTGAGATACCATCTCACGCCAGTTAGAATGGTGATCATTAAACAAATCTGGAGACAACAGATGCTGGAGAGGATGTGCAGAAATAGGAACACTTTTACACTGTTGATGGGAGTGTAAATTAGTTCAACCATTGTGGAAGACAGTGTGGCAATTCCTTAAGGACCTAGAAATAGAAATTCCCTTTGACCCAGCAATCCCATTACTGGGTATATATCCAAAGGATTATAAATCGTCCTATTATAAAGACACATGCACACGTATGTTCATTGCAGCACTGTTTACAATAGCAAAGACCTGGAACCAACCCAAATGCCCATTGATGCACATTGATGACAGACTGGACAGGGAAAATGTGACACATATGCACCAGGGAATACTATGCAGCCGTAAAATACAATAAGTTCATGTCCTTTGTAGGGACATGGATGAACCTGGAAACCATCATTCTCAGCAAACTGATACAAGAACAGAAAATCAAACACTGCATGTTCTCACTCATAGGTGGGTGTTGACCAGTGGGAACACATGGACACAGGGAGGGGAGCATCACACACTGGGGTCTGCCGGGGGGACTAGAGGGGACAGTGGGAGGTAGGGTGTTGGGGAGGGATAACATGGAGAGAAATGCCAGATAAAGGTGACGGAGGCAGCAAACCACGTTTCAATGTATGTACCTATGTAACAATCCTTCATGTTCTTCACATGTACCCCAGAACCTAAAGTGCAATAAAATATATACATTAAAAAAAAGGAAAATACTACATGATCTTACTTACTTAAAATGGAAACTGAAACAGTTAAACTTATAAGAGAGTATTTAATGGCAATTTCCTGGGACTAGAAAATGGGGAGATGTTGGTCAGATGGTACACAGTTCTAATTACACTGGATGAATAAATTCTGAAGATCTATCTACAACAATGTGAATATAGTTAACAATACCATACCATAGATCTGAAATTTCCTAAGACAGTAGATGAAGTGTTCTCACTCCCCATCACAAACATGCAAGAAGAACATAATAACTATGTGAAGTGATGGACAGTTTACTTAGCTTGATTATGACAATTATTTTACAATGTATAGGTATATCAAAACATCAAGTTGTATACCTTGAATGTATAAAATGTTTGTCAATTATACCTCAGTAAAACTGAGGAACAAATTTTTTAAAAAATTAAATAATGTACATTTTTAATCTGAGACTGTGATTGCCCAAAGACAATAGAAGAACAGCTTTAAGGTAGTGACCAAAATAGAAACTGTACAGTATTCTTAATTTATAGCTGTTCAGGGGACACATCGCCCTTGACACGCTTCCAGTTAATGACTGTGCAGGATGAATTCCAAGGCAGGGCTGTTTCTATGAAATGTGGGCTTTCTCTGACTGGCGATTTCAGCTCCAGGATTCCTCAATGACCTTGTCAAAATTTTCTTGGAACTATGAAATAGCTTAAGATTCTTTCTACACCATCTCCATCCACCATCACTTTTATTTTTCTTTGCTTCACAGGGATCAGACCTGCATCCTGATTTGACAGTTCTCACTTTCTCTTTCTTCTCCTTTCTTCCCCATCATGGATTTTCCACCAAAAATCTCTTGCACACTTACTTTTATCTTGACAACCACTTCTTGGAGGACCAGTATTAATTCTATAGGCAACACATTCTACTTTTTCTGAAGCTAATGAAAAAATACTCTGTTTTACAGAGGATACTCCTTGGAAAATACACAGAAAAAAATGTTCAGAAAATTCTTATTTTGATTTTTATTATTTTATAGGTTTAGGGCAGAGGTTCTGATTCTTTTGGCTTCCCTGGGTCACACTGAAAGAGGAATTGTCTTGGGCCACACATAAAATACACTAACACTAACGATAGCTGATGAGCTAAAAAAAGAAAAAAAAACCACAAAAACATCTAATGTTTTAAGAAAGTTTCCGAATTTGTGAATTTGTGTTGGGCCATATTCAATGCCATCCTGAGCCACGTGCAGCCTATGGAATGTCTGTTGGACAAGCTTGGTTTGGGGATTTAAAAGCCATTTAAATATACCGTCTCTCTCTCATTCTAGGCATATATTTTAGGCATGTATTTTCTGCACTGGAGCTTCTATTACGAAGCATTCACCTTAGTAATGCATTACTTCACAACAAATGTTGGAAAGGACAGAATGAAAGAGTTGAATCACGCCAATAACATAAAATATTGAGTTGATGGCAGGTGAAAATATTTGTTATTTTATTAGAAAATATAGCTATTGTATTAAGAAATAAGATTTTACATAGAACATTCACTAAGACTTAATGTTTTACTACCTATTTATAGTTAATTAATAGAATTAAGCATTGGGTGTTCAACAATTTTAAATTAAGTGATCATTTATAATGTTGTTAATGATAATTTTCCTTTCTGCATCATAGATTTAAGTTACTTTAAAAACTCATTCTTCTCCTTTATTGCTTATAGTCTATAACTTAAAACTTTTAACTTATTCTGTTACAGCTCAGCATTCTCACTGCAATCACTCTAATGCAGGTCTTCATCATTTTATATCCAGATTGCCGGAATAGCTTTCTAGCTACTTTCTCTGAAGAAACTGTGGTAAATAACATTGTTTGGAATTGGATCTCTCCTGTATGAGGTGTCTGTCAACCCTTACTGGCAGGTGTCTCCTAGTCAGGAGGCATAGGGGTGAGGGACCCACTTAAGAAGGTAATCTGACCCTTAGCAGAGCTCCAGCACTGTGCTCGGAGATCCTGTGCTCTCTTCGGAGCCAGTAGGCAGGAATGTTTAAGTCTGCTGAAGCTGAGCTGACCGCTACCCTTTCGCCAGGTGCTCTGTGTCAGGGAGATGGGAGTTTTATCTACATGCCCCTGACTGGGATGCTGCCTGTCTTTCAGAGATGCCCTGGGCAGAGAGGAGGAATCTAGAGCTAGGCAGTCGGGCTACAGCAGCTTTGCCAAGCACAGATCTCTGAGTTTGAATTTTTTTGTTGTCTCATGCTAGTTTTGTGACTATAGACAAGTTACTTAAAAACTTGTGTCTCCATTACGTATACATTCAGAAGACTAAGTTTAAAAAAGCATGTAGAACAGGACCTGAACTTGAACAGTACTCAGTAAATGATAAATATTGTCATAAAAAATATCCATTCCTATTATTTTACTGGTTGGAAACCTTCAAAGCTGCCTTTGTGCTTTGGAGTCTGCTTTAACTTATTTTTTGACTTTAGCCCCTTAAAATGGTTCTTTCCTAGTTTTCTGTCTGACAAATATTTATTGTGCACCTATTATGTGGCAGGAATAAATTTGTTTTTCTGATTTCAATATGTACAACCAGCTCCAAACTGTGGACAGGCCCGGGTTTGCACAGGTCCTGGTAACTGTGCCATCAAAAGTTTTGGCATATGTCTCCTATAAAACCTTTTCTCCTCCAGTGTACCCTTTCATTCAACTATCTCCTGATAATTATTACCTGAACATCTAATATGCCCTGTGTACCATGCAAAACGCTGGCAGCAAGCACGTCCCAATTTTGCCTTCAAGTTGTCTACAGTTTAATGAGAAAAGTATACAACAAAATAGGCACTCAAAAGTCCAAGCTTTAAGTCCTATTATATAATAGAAAGCGCCATGTGCTTTCGGACAGCAAAAGAGAAGTAAATAAACTCATATTAACATGAGTCTGAAATCTGAAGAATGAAGTGAGCCAGGCATAGCTGTGGGAACAAGATTTGAGATGGGATACAAAGATAACGTGGCCAGTGTGTCAGAACTGGGAGTAAAAACTTACAGGGAGAGGGAGCAGCTTGTGAAGCACTCACGGGAAAAGAGAGGGTGTGGCATTTTCCAAGAACTGAGAGAACTTCAGTATGATTAGGTTATACCGTGAACAAAGGAAATGTTTTAGAAAAAATAAATCTGAAAGATAATCAGTAACTGTATTATGAAGAACCACAAAAAAATGGTAAAACAATATTTTTCTAATGGTAGTAGGAAGATATTTTAGCAGAAAATGACGCATTCGATTTGAATTTCGGAAGGGATCATCTTATAAGGATTGACTGAAGGAACAAAAGTGAACAAAATGAGAGGAATATGATCCTGTGGAAGCAGTCAGGGCAGAAGTAATGGTGGCCTCAAACAGGAAGTTCAAAGACCAGAGAAATGGAATAACTTCTTCATTTATTTAATTTTTATTCTCTACTTGATTGTTAGAGCAAAAAACTCATGCTGGTTTTACTTGTCAAATATGCTCCCTACAAAGCAGAATTCCTGGAAAGTACGATATTTTAATAAAGAGTTTTGAATATTTGAATTATTAAAAGAGATTAGAGCAAATATTTATGTGAAATAATTGACAAGAAATGTGACTGCCTGGATGTAGGTGAAGAAGAAAACTAGAAAGATGTCTTGGTCACGCCTGACTCAAACACGTAGATGACACTACCACTGGCTTAGAGAGACAATACACGTGAAGAAACAGGCTTGGCGGGAACGAAAATAAGTGCAGCTTTGGGTATGTTAAGTTTGAGGCAATTGAGAAATTCCAATTGTAGGTCTCTAGCAAACATTAGCTGAATATAGAGAACTTGAGCATAAGCCAGAGCTGAGTCAGAGATAGTTCTAGTTAATAACAAAGATGTCACTCATACTGTCATTAAATGCTGCAGGCCTGCTTCCAAGGGATTTACATATACTAACAAATTTAATACAATAATGCTATGAAATGGGTATAATGTTATTAGCCCAGTTTCACAAATTGTAAATTTAAGGGTTATTCAGATTAAGTATCTTGCTCAACTTTACACAGCTCACAAGAGATGGAGATGTGATTTGAACCCAAGCAGTCTGACTCTGGGATAAGATTCCTTCAACCATGATGCTACATTGCTACATGGCCTTTCTGCTAATAACCTGGTAATGTAGATGGTGAATAAGGCCAAGGAAATAACCCAGGAAGCAGCTACTGAGAGAAATAAGATGATGATAAGAAATATAACTTTGGGTTGTGACTCAAAGACATGTTGGCAACCAAGGTGATTGTAGAATTATCAGAGAGAAGGGAAACTAAAAACAGTGTCACAGAAGACAAAGTTTCATAAATAAAGGACATTTGCAGTGCCAAAAGCTACAAGGAAGTCATGTAAGAGAAGCATACGAAGTTTCATTTAAAAAAATGTCATTGGTTACCATGACAAAAGCAGCATCGGCAGAGTAGTAGAAAAGGGAGACTCTCTTTAGAATTCTCTGTAGGGGATGAAGTAGAAACACACATCTAGAAGATAGATTTTAAAGTTTTAAAGAGAGGAGAGAGAAAGGATAGAAATTGAGCATAAAATGGAATTTGTAAAATGTTGATGTGTTTTTTTGTTTGTTTGTGTTTTTGAGACAGAGTCTCGCTCTGTCGCCAGGCGCCAGGCTGGAGTGCAGTGGCGCGATCTCGGCTCACCGCAACCTCCGCCTCCCGGGTTCAAGTCATTCTCTCGCCTCGGCCTCCCGAGTAGCTGGGACTACAGGCGCGCGCCACCACGCCCAGCTAATTTTTGTATTTTCCGTAGAGACGGGGTTTCACCATGTTGGCCAGGATGGTCTTGATCCCTTGACCTCGTGATTCGCCTGCCTCGGCCTCCCAAAGTGCTGGGATTACAGGCGTGAGCCACCGCGCCCGGCCGGTATTATTTTTAAAAATGGTGTGAAACATGTGTAGGCTCTGATACGAGCCAATTGAAGGACGAGTAGGCTTAAATGGTGTGTGTGTAGAGGGGGCATATTGAGAGAGGACTTTACCAAGAAAAAGATGCAAAGCCTGTATGAATATAAAATGTAGGAAAAATTTATGGATGCGGGGGTGAGAAATAAAAAATGTTATTTCTGATAGCTTAAACTTGCTTTGTAAACTAAAGGTAAGTTCATCTTTTGAAAGTAAAGGCAGATATTTGGGAACTAGAAAGACGAGAAGAAAGAGAGAGATGCAGGACCTGGTTTCACTTTCTGCCATCCCTCGCCACTTAGTAGAAAAATATATATGCAGTTGATAAATTCAGGCAAACAAAATCACCATGTATTATTAAACGGTGCTGTTCCCAAACACAAATGCAGAAATTTGGTGAGTTAAGGTGGACTTGTAGTTAAATTCTTTTGCCCACACTGGAGTTTGTAAGGTGACAATACTAAAACAAGGGAAATAAAAAGAGGCTGTTATAATAGATATTAATCTGTAGAATTGGAAGTTTTTAATATGAGGATGAGGTAATGATCTGGAAGTAGTACTGAAGAGCATAAGGAAGCCAACTCTAGTTTTCATTTCTAAATGCATGGAGTGTCAAAGAAGAGCAGTTTCAAATTGAAACGTATTAATCAGGGTTCTTCAGAAAAACAGAACCAATTAGGGGAGTGCGTGTGTGTGTGTGTGTGTGTGTGTGTGTGTGTGTGTGTGTGTGTAAGAGATTTATTATCAGGAATTGGCTCATGCAATTACGGAGGCTGAGAAGACTCAAGATCTGGAGACCTGGTAAGCTGGAGACCTGAGAAAGCCAATAGCGTGGCTTCGGTCTGGGTGCACACCAATGTGCTAGCTCAGCAGTCAGTGAAACAGAGGATATTCTCCCTCACTCGTTCAAACCTCCAACAAATTTGATGAGGCTGTGAACATTCAGAAAGGGAATCTGATTTACTTAGCCTACTGACACAGATGTTAATCTCATGCCGAAATACCCTTAAAGACATACCGACGAAAGTGTTTAATCAAATATCAGAGCACCCAGTGGTTCAGTCAAGTTGACACATAAAATAAATCATCACAAATGGTTGTAGGGGAAGCCATGTCTTCAGAGGAAAGTAGTATTTCTTCAAGACAAGTAGGTTAAAGGAGATTTCAGTGAAGAAACTGAGGATGCAGAGAAAACTTTTGTTTTTCTAGTCCCTAAAATGTGAAAATTCTGTTCTTCAACAAGTATAAAAACTATGTGTGAGTTCAGTTTGGGAAATTATGGGAGTATCTCTATAGTCAGGATTGAACACTATAATGGAGAAGACAGCAGTCTGGAAAGATGGTTGCGAGATAGAAAAAGAAATTAACAGTTTAATGCAAAAGCGTCTGAAAGATCACCAACACAAGCAAGAGAAGATACTACCAGAATAAATTTGTAAACAACTTGTAAGAATGTCCTGGTCACTCTCAGTGATTATAATGGCAGGACCTCCTATAAAAGACATGACATTTCTGCCACGACATAGGATTAAGATTCAAACTAAATGAAGACATACAACACCCTTAATTTGGTTGAGTAAATTTCCCATCCTCTCTTTAAGTTAAATGCATTCCTTTTATAAATACTACAAAGAGTTGTATGTGGCACACAAAAAAAATTTGTAAGTAGAGGTAAGTTTCATTTTTTTTAAGGATACCATCATTTTTTTTTTTTCGCATAGACCTCTAGCAAAAGTTTGAATCGTTCTGTATCTAAGAAACTCTGAATCTTGCTATTTTTGAGATACATTTTATTACATCCTGTCATAAGATTTTATCATGGCAATTTTTCTTATGCTGTGGAGAAGTCAACTGTGATGTTTTTCAATAAGCATTTACAGAGCACCAGGTGCCAACAGGGCATTATGCCAGCTATCATGTCTGATGTAGAGTTGTTTAAAATACTGCTTTTGCCCTTGAGAAGCTAAAAATTAGTGGAATAGATGAAGAATTTAAGTTTATATGACTGAGAGCAACATGTACTAAGTATCATTTGATTGTCATAAACAAAGATTTACAGAAATAAAGAAAAGACAGAAGAATATTCTGAAAGAAAACATGAAAGACTTTGAAAAAATTATTAAGATGTAATTTGTAGCTGTAGCACATTGTAACTAACTTCATGGCTTAAAATAATACATATGTATTATCTTATAACTCTGGAGGTCCGAAGTCCAAAATAGGTCTCGGTGGGCCAAAATCAGTTTATCAGCAGGACTGTTCCTTTTGGAGGCCCTGAATTTAATCTATCTTCCTATCTTTTCCAGCTTCTAGAGGCTGACCATATTTCTTTGCTCAGGTCACCCCTCCATCATTAAAGCCAGCAATGGTTGGTCAAGTGTTTCTCACTTGGAATCACTCTGACACCAACCCCTCCACCTATCTTTCTCATATTTAAAGAACCCATGTGATTACATGGGGTCCGCTGGATAATCCAAAATAATTTCCTTAAAGTCAGTCAATCAATAACCTTAATTCTATATACAAACTTAACTCACTTCTGTCATGTAATACAGCATATTTAGAGGTTCCAGGGATTAGGATATAGACATCATTGGGTGGAGCATTAATCTGCCTTTCACAAGTGAAAACAATGATTAAGACTAGAAAGAGAGCAATGCTGAGGAAATGTGTTTACATTGGATAATGCACAGAATTTTGACAACTGTATTGAAAGAGAAGATTGGAAAGGTAGACATGGATTTGGAAACATTTATAGGCAATTGAAATGACATTGACATTGTTTGAGGCACAATGCTACAATCATAGATCACCTCTAGGTAGGTTAACTAGAAATGCAGCAAAGCTTGAATGAGACTCTAGAGGGGCAAGACCCTTCCTGGATGGCTCATCACTGTAGGTCTAGGGTCAAAGGCAGTGCTGACACTCAGTAAATATTTGATGGTCTGTTCTGCTTACCACAGAGACATGCCATTAGGATTAAAGAGATTATATAGATATAATAAAACTTTTAACTTTTTATAATAAAAATAATGTGATTTATTACTGTTGGCAAGGTATTTATCTTCTTCTCACCTTGATTTTTGCATTAGTAAAATATAGATAAAATAATAAATACCTTATAGGAATTCCAAAATGCTTATAAGATGTTTTACAGTCAAATACGTGCACAGCAACTGCCATGTGGGATGTGCTCAATAAATTCTCAATGATTTAGTTAATCTATGCATAAATCTAGTCATCTTCTCTTCATTATTTTAAAAAGCAGATGTGTATCAACTTCTTCTGGCTAAGATTTGTTATTTGAGTTAGTAGTTTCCTGTAAGATCACTTTCAGCCTGTCTCAATAGGTCTGGTTACATGTTTTCATCACATCTTCAGTTTCATTTATGATTCTCACATAAAAGAGCAGAAAAGTCACTTTGAAAGGCTGAAAAATGAAGACTTTGGAACTGTGATTGGCAGAATAATGAGATGATCCCCAGTAATCCCTCCAACCTTGCATCCACACATTGGTATAATTTCCTCTCCTAGAGCACAGAGCACAATTCTTGCCTCTAACCCACTGCATATGGCAAAGGTGATGCCATTCTCTTGATTACATTATTGTTAGTTTTCTATTGCTATGTAGCAAATTACTCCCAAATTATAGACTTATAACAGCATATATTTATTATCTCAGCCTATAGGTTAAAAGTCTGGACAGGCTCAACTGACTTACCAGCTTAGAGCCTACATGGCCCAAATCAAGTGTTAGCTCAGCTAGGGTATTATTGGAGGTTCTGGGAAAGAGTTCACGTCCAAGCTCACTGTCAGTATTAAAATAGTTCAGTTCCTTGCAGTTATTAGAGTGAGGTCTCCGTTCTCCTCGTGGCATCAGACAGAGCTTGGTCTTTGCTCTTAGCAGCTGCCATTATTCTTCTTCTTGGACTGATCCATCTTCAAATCACTGATGGTAATATTAAAATTTCTTCCCGTGCTTCCAGTATCTCTTACTTCTTGTTTTCCTATCTGCCATAAAAACTTTGTTTTTGGTAGGGTCTATATGATTTAGATTAGGCCTATATAGATAATCTCTTTATCTTAGGATCAAATGTGGCATACAAAATAACAATCATGGAAGTGACATCTTAACATATTTATAGGCAGTAGGATTATAACATAAACTCTTGGAAGCCATTTTTAGAATTATGGCTCAAAATTTAAAAATTATAATATAGACCCCATCTTAGCAAACTAGTGAGAGGGATTCTCCTACAGGACTTTTAGAAGCAGAGTCATATTGTGTCAATTCTCTCTTGTGGCAGAGAATTGACTGTAGGAACTGAGGGTAGCTTCAGTCAACAGCCAGTAATAAGCTGCGATCCTCACTCTTACAGCTGGTATATAGGGATCTGAATTCTACCAACAACCTTGTGAGCCTGGGAGAGGACCATGAGCTTCAGAGCAGAAGGCAACCTGGCTGAAACTCTTACTTCAGCCTTATGAGACCCTGAGGAGTGAACACAGCTAGGCTGTGCCTCCACTCATGAGCAAATCAAACTTTGATTTTTACATTAATGAAATATAGATAAAATAATAAATACCTTGTAGGAATGCTGGAAGACTTATGTTTTGCAATCAAACACATACAAAATAATTTCTTTTGTTTTAAGTGGCTAAGTTTTTGTAATTTGTTACCCAGCAGTAGAAAACATATACATAGGAATAGAGGTCCTGGTTCACCAAGTCTGAGGTCAGAATCAGAAATCTGTAGTTTGACAAATAACACAGGTGCATTTGATGCAGATGATAATTTTTGAACTACTTTGAGAACCATAAATTTATTTCTTACAATTTCTATCTTTCGTTAAGATGGAGGAAAATCTCAGCATTGTGATTTTGTGACTGGGATAACTGCATGTAGCCAGAGTTTTCATTCCTTCATTTCCTTCAGGAGAACATTACTCAGTGAACACAGCTTAAAATCTGCAATAACCTGAGAAAGACCACAGAGCAAGAGAATCTACAAAATCCATGGCGCTCGAGACATAAAACAGCTTGTTCCTTCCAAAGATTGGGTAATTCAATCTTCTTCCAGAAGGCCACCAGCAGGAGAATGATAGAAATGACATATTTGCTGTTCATGGAAGAAAAAGGATGTAATTGGAAGGAAATAAGACAAGATGTTCACAGATAAAGGAGGAAATATCTGCTGGTTTTAAAAATTGTGTGCTAGTTTATTCATCTGCCAACAATAAATCTCTATTTCCATCTTCACAATCAAAGCCGGGTTAGAATTAAATGTGAAAAGTTTTTGCATTCAGCAGGACAGCGGTCTTTTTTTTTCCTTAATGGCTAGAGACAGATCTATAAAGAATAAAGGTTAGTCACTTTAGCAGAACAAGGAGCTGTTTATCACTTCACAAACCTAATAAGTGATTTCATAAGAAACAGTACTGAGCACTAGGGCTGCAATTATAACTCCAGCACACACATTCCGACATTTAGGAACAAATTCGATTTTGTGATTAGCAAGCAAGCCGCCTAGCCTGTGCTTATTGGACTATATATTTTCCAAGTGGCTTCAGTGCTCTGGTCTGTAAAATCATTTGCAGGCTATATTAATCACAATTTCTTAGCCAAAATATACTTTGACATCATCAAGAAATCAATGTAGATAATTCTTCATTGAGGGCAATGCTGAGTGCCATGTTGATACTCAATTCACCAAATCATTGCATTTTGGAGTAAGTAGGATCAACGGCCAAATTTAAATCTTTCTCTAAACAGGTATAGACAAAATTTCCTGTTAGTGATATCAGTTGAAATTAGAACCTAATATTAAATTATTTATTAAAAAGTTAAGTTTCACAGTTGATAAAAGGTAGAGAAAAAAGCTTCAGGCCCTACCACTGCCTTTTGGGAGTAAAAAAAAAGGGGGTCAATTTAAAAGAACATTTAACTAAAAAACACACTTTAATTGAAATAGACTTGTGCTTTTTGTAATGTGCATTTGAATAGAATTTTAGAATTTGCCAACAAGATCCTGAACGGCTTACCTGTGACATAAGACGCTCTCATTGTTCCAGGGGTTGACAAACTAAAGCCTGTCGGTCAACCCAGCCCACAACTCGTTTTTTTACAGCCAGCAAGTTAAGATTAATCTTTACACTTTAAAAGGATTAAAGTAGAATATGCAAAAAAAAAATTCATATTGCCTATAAAGCCTAAATTCTGGTCCTTTACAACAAAAATAGTATGCTGACCTCTGCTTTAGAAAGAGATAGAACAATTTACTGAGAACTTCATGGCAGACATAAAATTTATAAAGATCTCTCTTTACCAAGACTGCTTTCAGCTTCCATAACAAAAGACCGCAAACTAGTTTGACTTCACTAGAAATTCATTTTCTTACAGTTTTAGAAGTTAGAAGTCCAAAATCAAGGTATCAGCAGGGGTGGTTTCTTCTGAGGGTTGTGAGGGCTCTTCCTGGTTTGTCAATGACTGTCTTCCCCCTACGCCTCTTCCTTTCACCTTCCCTCTGTACGTGACTCATTGTTCAAGTTTCCCCTTTTATAAAGAAACCCATTTCTTTGGATTATGACCTGTCCTAATGATCTTGTTTTAACTTGATTATCTCTGCAAAGACCTCATTCCACATAATGTTAAATTCTGAGGTAATGAGAGCTAGGGTTCCAAAACGTGAATCTTGCAGACTGAATCCAACCTAAAACTGTGGACTTCTTTAATATCCCCCACATCACTCACAAATTTTACTTGTGATAGACCTAAATAGATTATATAGTACATCCAAGGCCAAAGGGCTAAAAACACAAAAATAAGACTCAGATTTTGGGCTCTAAGTCAAGTGTACTTTCTGTTCCCCTTAGCTGCTGTAAGGAATAAAGTAAAAACCGTATCACACAGCATGCATTCATTCAATTAGTCCATTCTACATGTATGTCTATCATACGCCTACGACATGCCATATATTCTTATGTAAAGAGGACAGCATCTGTCCCTACCTGAGGAGATAAAGTGTTTGTGCAGATGTTTGTAATAGAAGGCAAAAGTGATGAGGGCCACTACAAGATATCAGTAATTCAAAGAAGAGATTTTATTTCCTTCGTAAGCATAGTTTTAGTTCAAGTAGCTTATATCTTACAGTGTGTTTAGCCTCAAGATTCTGTTAAGATGGAAACTATCCTCTCTTCCCATTCTGAATGCACCAGAATATCAAAAGCCATTACCAGTTAAGGTCTATCTCTTTGGGATGTCATTTTTTTCATGATACCTGATAGAGTTTTTAAAATTGGGATGTTATAAAAATAGCACATAGAAACATGTTAATAATATTGGAATCTTTACTGTGAAATGAAAAAAAGTATAACAAGACAGTTAATAGAAACTTATGCAACAAAATAAAATTCATATATACCATGATAATCCCGAGCAAATAAATGCAGGAACAGAAAAGCAAATACCATGTATACTCACTTATAAGTGGAAGCTAAACGTTGAGCACACACGGACATAAACATAGCAACGATAGACACTGTGGACTACTGAACTGTTCCACCTCAGGTCATCAGAGATTAGTTAGATTATTGTAAGGAGGGTGCAACCCAGGTCCCTCACATGTGCGGTTCACAACAGGCTTCTCCTTCCTATGAGAATTTAGTGCCCCTGCTGCTGATTTCACAGGAGGTGGAGCTCTGGCAGTAATGCCTGCTCCCCCATTGCTACTTCTCCCCAGCTGCTCACCTATTGCTGCTCCACTGTTCTCCTACCTGGGGATTGGGGACCTCTGTACTAGAGGGTAGAGAAGGGTGTGTTAAAAAAAACTATCAGGTACTGTGCTCACTACCTGGGTGACAAGATTTCTACTCCAAACCTCAGTATCATGCGATATTCCCATGTAACAAACCTGCACATGGACCAGCTGTATCTAAAATAAAATTTGAAATTAAATATGTACATAAGGGCCGGGCACAGTGGCTCATGCCTGTAATCCCAGCACTTTGGGAAGCCAAGGAGGGTGGGTCACGAGAACAGGAGATCGAGTCCATCCTGGCCAACATGGGGAAACCCCATCTCTACTAAAATACAAAAAATTAGCAGGGTCAGGAGGCGTGTGCCTGTGGTCCCAGGCACTCCAGAAGCTGAGGCAGGAGAATCACTTGAACCAGGGAGGCGCAGGTTGCAGTGAGCCAAGATCGAATCGCTGCACTCCAGCCTGGGTGACAAGACTCTGTCTCAAAATAAAATAAAAAAAATAATAAATCTGTGTGTGTGTGTGTGTGTGTGTGTGTGTGTGTGTTCTAGTTTAAACGCTATGAGATTTGAGTACTAATTTCCACTCTTCTCTTATAATTAGGGAAACCCTTAGTTACCATATAGCCCAATTCACATAAGCCTCTCATTTTTTTTCGTGCTTTGTTCTTCTTTCATTTACTTTAATATTGTTTGTGTGATTGCTGCTGTTGTTATTGTCATTCTGACCTTCCAGTTCTGAGTCCTTGAGGTCGCTTTTTCTCTCACTTCTAATTTTTGCAGGTGCTTGCTAGATAGTTTCTTTTATCAAGAATATCAATATCAGCGAATTTACAGCATCACTATAAAGAGTTTCTAAATGTTTCATTATTTATATTCTCTCCCGAATCTATTTAAGCAGGCTAGATTTCATCCAAAGCATGATCTCTATAAAATGTTTGCTTCTGGGCTCCTTCCTCATTCCTCTCCTCTGAGACAGGGCTTGGCCTCCCACTGAGCTAAGCTATATGGTAGAAAGGTTTTTATAGCTCCTCAATTTTGGCAAAAAGAGAACGGCTTCCAAGCTAAATCTAAACTGAGAAAGTCTCTTGCACTGCACAGATGTCATTGACTTAATTATATTTCCTGTGATAAAATATTGAATTTCTCCTCTAGCCACTACACATAGAGTTTTATGGTTTAAGTACAGCATGCTTATTTTTGAAACATCCGACTCTGATAGATGAGTTCATCATATTTTTAAATGCATTATCTAAGTAGAGGCCGAAGGAGAGCCACACTTGAAATGATTGTTCCATCTAAATTGGACAGTCATTTTCTGCACTATGATTTAACCAGAGTGATAAATATTAGTCTTTCTGTGGTTAGGCTTACAGAGTCACAGGTATCTAAACAACCTAAGCAAAATAGTTACATTGCATTATACAACTTGGATTATGTAGTGTCTTGACCCAAACTGCTCCAAGACATGCCAAGACCCCATATTACTTTGCAGACGTGAGACTTTGTTTTCTGTCTGAGCAAATGCATTTCTGCATGCATGTAACCATTTTATTCATGGCTTCCCTTCTCTTCTATCTCAATGAATAGAAACTGATTTATTTAAAAACACGTTATTTCACATATAACACAAACTTAGTTAGATTTATATATAACATGGATTTGTGTATGATTATGGTTGTTTATATTAATTACTATCTTATTTTTTGCAACTACAAATTCAACAATACAAAATAAAAGTGTGTATGCAGTGCTATTTTGCATTTAAACCCTAAATCTAGGCACTCTGCTCAAAATAAATCCAAAACAGTTGAAATTTTTCTCTCTTGTAGATTCTGTTGAAACTAAGGGGAAATTTAAAGCAGAGGACCCAGAGTTTTCCCCTGGGCATGTACACAGTACAGTATCCAGCACACCCCTGAAACTCCAGAAAACTCATTTCAGGGAGTGGGATTTGAAGAATTATCCATGCTGGGTAGTCCTCTCAATGCTCAACATATTTCCCATAACAGAGTTCCCAGTGCCAACTTGCAGAAACCACTGTAAGTGTGAACCTGCTCCATGTTGTGGATAAAGTCATGAATTATCTGTATTTCCAGAACCCTAAAATTGGAGTGGAAGTTTTCAAGTATGAAGACTACACTGATATTGGGTTGTCTATAATTTGGAGGTGGAAGGCAGGGATTACTTCTCTCACCATTACCTAGCATGTGAATTGATATAGCAGGAAGAACTACATCTCTCTGTAAACACTGGTGATGGTCCACACATAGCCCCTAAATTTTAATTATATGCCATGGGATAAAGTCCAGAGATTGTGCATTTGCACAAGCATCCTGGATTTTCTTTTTCAAGTATTTCTTTCTTTGAATAACCAAATATAAGAGGTAAACATTTTTAATATTATCTGATTTAATCATTTATGTAAGTATAAGGAATTATTTTGCTGTAATATATAGAAAAAATAGAATAATAAATAATAACCCTGTATTTATCCCTTTTATCTATCCTATGACATTACATAGGATGTAAAATATAGATTTGCCTTTTCAAATTACAGAGCAATACTTTATTTGTGAGTTCTATGGATGTGTAATTTCTGTACAATTATTATCAACAAAAAACTGCATCCTATTTAAGAGATACAATTTTATGAGCTTTGATAGAGGTAAACATTCATGAAACCACTGCCACAACCACGACACGAACATGCCCTTTAGCCCTAAAAGCTTTCTCAAGCCCTTTTGTATTTTATTCCTCTTTGTGTTCCTTTCCCTGATCATTGATTTCCTTTTTTCACTTTTTCATATATTTACAGTCTATTCTCAAATTTCATAAGTGGTTGTTCACATATCTCTCCATTTTCTGTTGGGTTGTCTTCTTATTGGTTGATTTAATTTGTTTTTAAACCCTAAGGACCGCTTCGGAAGACTCCTAGAACTGATAAAAGAATTTATCAAAGTTTCTGGATACAAGATTAATGTACACAAATCAATAGCTCTGCTATGTACCGACAGTGCCTAGTGGAGAATCAAATGAAGAACTCAAGCCCTTTTACAATATATATACATAGAAAAAAATATACATAGAAATATACCTAACCAAGGAGTCAGAAGAACTCTACAAGGAAAACTAGAAAACACTGCTGGAAGAAATCATAAATGACACAAACAAATTGAAACACATCCCATACTCATGGATGGGTAGAATCAATATTGTGAAAATGACCATGCTGCCAAAAGCAATCTGCAAATTCAGTGCAATCCCCATCAAAATACCACCATCGTTCTTCACAGAATTAGAAAAAAAAAGTCTAAAATTTATATGGAACTGAAAAAAAAGCCCACATAGCCAAAGCAAGACTAAGCAAAAAGAACAAATCTGGAGGCATCACACTACCTGATTTTAAACTATACTACGAGGATATCATCACCAAAACAGCACAGTACTGGTATAAAAATAGGCACATAGACTAATGTAACAGAATAGAGAACCCAGAAATAACCTGAATACAGCCAACTGATCTTCAACAAAGCAAACAAAAACATAAAGTGGGGAAGGGCACCTTTTTCAATAATTGATGCTGGGATAATTGGCTAGCCATATGTAGGAGACTAAAACTGGATCCTCATCTCTCACCACATACAAAAATCAAGTGAAGTTGGATTAAGGACTTAAACCTAAGACCAGAAGCTATAAAAATTCTCAAAGATAACCCTGGTAAAACTCTTCTAGACATTGACTTAGGGAAGGATTTCATGACCAAGAATCCAAAAGCAAATTCAATAAAAACAAAGAGAAATAGCTGGGATCTATGAAACTAAAGAGCTTTTGTACGACAAAAGGAAGAGTCAGCAGAGTAAACAGACAACTGGAATGAGAGAAAATCTTCACAATCTATACATCTGACAAAGGACTAATACCTAGAATCTACAACGAACTCAAACAAATCAGTAAGAAAAACCAAACAATCCCATCAAGAAGTGGGCTAAGGACATGAATAGATAATTCTCCAAAGAAGATATAACACATGGGCAACAAACATGAAAAAATGCTCAAAACCACTAACAATCAGGGAAATGCAAATCAAAATCACAATGTGATGCTATCTTACTGCTGCAAGAATGACCATAATCAAAAAATCCAAAAACAGTAGATGTTGGCGTGGATGTGGTGGACAGGGAACACTTCTACACTGCTGGTCGGAATATAAACCAGTACAGCCACTAAGAAAAACAGTGTGGAGAGTCCTTAAAGAACTAAAAGTAGAAGCACCATTGGATCCAGCAATCCCACTACTGGGCATCTACCCAGAGGAAAAGAAGCCATTATTTGAAAAAGATACTTGCACACGCATGTTTATAGCAGCACAATTCACAACTGCAAAATCGTGGAACCAATTCAAATGCTCATCAATCAATGAGTACATAAAGAAATTATGATATATCTATATACACATATACACTATAGGATACTAGGCAGCCATAAAACAGCATGAATTAACAGCATTTGTAGTGACCTGGATGAGACTGGAGGCTATTATCTTAATGAAGGAGCTCAGGAATGGAAAACCAAACGTATATTCTCATTGATATAAGGGAGCTAAGCTATGAGGATACAAAGGGATAAGAATGATACAATGGACTTCGGGGATTTGGGGGTAAGAGAGGAAGCCGGGCAAGAGATAAAAGATCACAAATATGGTGCAGTGTATATTGCTTGGGTGATGGTTACACCAAAATCTCACAAATCATCACTAAAGAACTTACTCATGTAACCAAACACCACCTGTACCCCAGTAACTTATGGGAAAAAAGAATATAACAACTACAAAAAGCAACACAAAGTTTACAATTTGGTGAGGCAAAGAAATTTTTATGAACTCATCACACAATTAAAAATAAATTAAAATGAGAGCAAGCTTGGTGTGGTGCACTAGAAAAGTGGTAAGCTTCTGTTCTTTTAATATTATGCAGTAATTGAGGTTGTTTTAAATAATTGTAAAATAATCACAATAACAGCAGATGTTTTTAAAACATAATATGAAAGTACATGATTGTAATGTTATTTTATAAAAATAAATGCATAGTTAATCTCAAAATCATTTTTAATATTATTCTGGATCCAAGTCCTTTGTCAGATATACAGAGAATATTTTCTCCTAGTCTGTGGAAACCCTCTTCATTCGCTTAATAATACCTTTCAGAAAGAAACAACTTTTAATTTTGATAAAATTTAAGTAGTACCCTATTGGAGGCAAGGCATTGGTCTCCATGGTTAGCAGATGGAGTATTCAGAGTTAGCAGTCGCTGCAGTGGCTCTCACGGGAGGGAGTCCACAATGACAGGCCTATGTGTATCCTGTCAAGTGTGATCATGTCTCTCATGGAGTAACTGATGTGGAAGGGCTGGACAATATCAATTTACCCAGTAATTTTGTCTACCTGCTTGTTTAGTGCCTCTTCTATGGTGAATAATTTTTTTAGTGGATATTGACCTGTGATACAAATATCTTAACCCTTTTCATGGCTTTCCATTTGTCTGTCTACACACTTGAATCCTGACTTTCTTGTCTCTAGCCTTTTCTCTTTCAGACATCTAATTGGATGGTGACACAATTGGCCATTGCCCAAGAATCTCTATATATCCTTATATATGGAGAATATATATATATATATCTCTCCTCTATATATATCTCCTCTCTCTCTCTCTCTATATATATATATATCTATATATATATATATCCTCCATATATATCCTCTATATATCCCTTGAGCCACTTCTTTTTCCACACAAAGTGAGTGTCCAGGTACAAGACTCGCTGCTCTGCTTGTAAAGAATATTTCCTTTCTCCTTTGGCTTTCTTTCCTTTTCTT
>NW_022436948.1:43072338-43107291 GCF_009761245.1 Sapajus apella
GGTGAGTGATGTTACCCTCCCTGTGTCCATATATTCTCATTGTTCAACACCCACTTATGAGTGAGAAAATGCGGTGTTTGGTTTTCTGTTCTTGTGTCAGTTTGCTGAGAATGATGGTTTCCAGCTTTATCCATGTCCCTGCAAAGGACATGAACTCATCCTTTTTTATGACTGCATAGTATTCCATGGTATATATGTGCCACATTTTCTTTATCCAGTTTATCACTGATAGGCATTTGGGTTGGTTCCAAGTCTTTGCTATTGTGAACAGTGCCACAGTAAACATATGTGTGCATGTGTCTTTATAGTTGAATGATTTATAATCCTTTGGGTACATACCCAGTAATGGGATTGCTGGGTCAAATGGAATTTCTAGTTCTAGATCCTTGAGGAATCACCACACTGTCTTCCACAATGGTTGAACTAATTTACGCTCCCACTAATAGTGTACAAGTGTTCCTCTTTCTCCACATCCTCTCCAGCATATGTTGTCTCCTGATTTTTTAATAATTGCCATTCTAACTGGCATGAGATAGCATCTCAATGTAGTTTTGATCTGTATTTCCCTAATGACCAGTGTTGATGAACTTTTTTTCTTATGTTTTTGGCTGCATAAATGTCTTCTTTTGAGAGGTGTCTGTTCATATCCTTTGCCCAATTTGATGGGGTTGTGTGTTTTTTTCTTGTAAATTTGTTTAAGTTCTTTGTAGATTCTGGATATTAGCCCTTTGTCAGATGGGTAGCTTGCAAAAAATTTTTCCCATTCTGTTGGTTGCCAGTTTACTCTGATAGTTTCTTTTGCTGTGCAGAAGGTCTTAAGTTTAATTGGACCCCATGTGTCTATTTTGGCTTTTGTTGCCATTGCTTTTAGTGTTTTAGTCACGAAGTCCTTGCCTATGCCTATGTCCTGAATGGTATTGGCTAGGTTTGCTTCTAAGATTTTTGTGGTGTGAGGTCTTACGTTTAAATCTTTAATCCATCTGGAGTTAATTTTTGTGTAAGGTGTAAGGAAGGGATCCAGTTTCAGCTTTCTGCATATGGCTAGCCAGTGTTCCCCAGCACCATTTATTAAATAGGGAATCCTTTCCACATTGCTTGTTTTTGTCAGGTTTGTTAAAGATCAGATGGTTGTAGATGTGTGGTGTTAATTCTGAGGCCCCTGTTCTGTTCCATTGGTCTATATCTCTGTTTTGGTACCAGTACCAAGCTGTTTTGAGGAATGCCACTGTGATCTATTAGCCATCTCCACAACTTCCTGCAGGGGTCAATCACCCTTGAATGCTTCTCTTGCCTTGCCAGTCATTGTACTAATCAGGATATCCTGGCTTCTTGCGGTTAGCCTCGTGCCCCAGCTGTGTTATTTCTTGGATGACAATGATGCCAATTTTATGATTTCTCTTTCATAAAGTCCTGGTTCACAGAGAGATGCATAATTAATAACTGAAAAAAAAAGTTCACACTGAACTTTTTTGTTTTTTTTTTATCACACTGAAGTGATTAATGATGCTTGTTTTTCTCTCACCATAGTATTTATAATTGCCTTAAGAATGACTGAGGGAAGATTCCTGAGTAGGAAACATGTTGCCTTGTTGGGGAGACGCCTCTGAAATGTCTTTCCAGAGTAGAGAAAATGCTAGCTTTCATGATGAAAGGGTCAGCAACCTATCTCAGTTCTGAGGATTTGGGAGACATCTGCTTAGTCAATATCTTCAGGGGCACATATCCAGATGTTGTTATCCAGTGTCTCAGAATCCCACATCTTCGTAAACAAGGTCCTGATCTCAGAAAAACAGATCTGCCTTCGCTCAGATGCAGACATCTCTAGACTCTTTTAGGTCTTCAGTCTCCTGCTTACCTATGGCATGTTTAGCCATTTACTGCCTGTTGATGGTCCTCAGCTTTTCATTATCTCTCTGTAGATGATTAATACAAATTAGCCATAGTCAGTTAGTTCCACTCTTATTGTATGCATGATTTTCCCATGTATTCCAAAAGCCAGGATCATTGGATCTGCAATGGCATTCACCTCCACTGGGACATTTTTCCCAGGAAGCCACGAGTGAAAGCTTTAGCTGTTGTCTTGTTTCAGAGACTAGCTATGTCCCATCTATCTATGTCTTTGCCTACTGTTCAGTGAATGAACTAGTTCTAAACCCACTAAAATGTAGGTAATAAGCAAAATTTGTCTGCTTTCTCAGACTGCTCTCAGTAGCATTAGTGTCAATTTGGGTTCTCCAAGAAGCAGATGCTAAGATGGGATAATACATCTAAGGATTTATTTGGAGAGAATGCCTATGAAACCAAATGAGAATGTAGCCAGAGGATGTAGTGAATGGTGGGTGATGGGTCAAGCCATCAGACCAGTCATACAGGTCTGACTTCTTCGGAGGAAAGAGGAAAGGGTTGTGTAGAAACAGTCTCGGAGTACAGTACATTTCTAAAAAAATGTTAACCAGGCCCATGGGAAATCCTTGAGTTAAGGGAAGAGCCTGACAGAAGAGCCCTACCTCTCTTAGGAATGGGTCTGTTTAGCACCCCAGTAATTTGCTGGTAGCAGCTATGGAAAGCATGGTCTCAGTACAGTTGCAATGGATTCCTAACAGCCCAGCTGAGGCTGTCAATTATGTTCTCTAAAGCAGATTCAAGGTGGCCTATTTTTATGGCTGCCACATATACTTGTGTAAAAAAAAATCCTAGAAAAAAATGAAAATTATTTCAATATATAAAGATATATTTAATATGTACAATGAATTTCATATTATTTAATTTGAACACTGTATTTTGCGCACATTGCGTGAGATTTGTTACATCCATGATTCTGGAAGATTATGCTGATTTGTTAAATATGGGAAAAATGGGCTTTAGAATTGCATTGTAGAACATTAACTAAATAGTTTTGTTTTGGTTATGGAAATGTAGAATGACATTTAGGCAGTAGGCAGAATTGGAGATACTATACCAACAGGTGAAGGCCAAACACTGTGTGAAGATGAACTCCCCAAGTAAAAGGCTCAGGACTGGAGAGGATAAGAAAATAGCAAGACAGGGCTTTATTATCTAATTTCCATTGTTGCAAATGTGTCTCAAAATGTAAAATACCATCAACAGTCAAATGCTAATGGTACAGGAGGGGGCTATTTCCTAGGAAGGCTCTGCTGCCTTGATGTTCCTGGCTCTGATTACCTGGGTCTTCCTTCACCCTTTTCTTCATGTCCATATACATTTATTTCTCATTAAAAAAAATTCTTTCATTCTCATGTGCATTATTTTCCTTCTTCTTCCTTCTTAATACCTCTCTTCCTTTTTGCTGTGCCTTTATTTTTTTTCCTCTCCATTAAGGTGATGATATTTGAACCATTATATAACAATCATAATTCAGTGAAAAAAGAAGAGATTGGTAAAGCTGACCAAAAATAAGCAACCAACCAGAAAGGTTAGAAGAAAACTGGTAATCATAAATGAATTTAAATGTGACTACAGAGTGAAATATAAAGAGAACCATTAAGCATGAAGAAAATCTGAATACGAATCAGATTTTAATTAGTTTCCACATATTGTCAAGGAGCTTTTAGTACTCTCCTGCCACTAAATTCATCTGGAAGAAAGAAGCAACAGAAGTAAAGCTTACTGTTAACTGAGCATTAGTTTTTTAATTAGCAGACTGGTCAAGTTGTTTGACACTATATGGAAAAATGCCAAAACTTAGGTGCTCTCTCATAATTACATTATAAACACTAAGAAATAAAATTTGAAATGAAGAAAAATATTTTAAGCATTTTTTTTTGTAAGCTGATGATGTCTCAAAAAGATACAACCTAAAAAATATTAACCTGTTACAGTTTAAACTTTCAAAAATGATTTAGTAGACATTATCACATATCTTCAGTTTTCGTTACACTCTGAGACCTTATTGGTGATCTTAGTAGTGCTTATGGATGCCTCCTCTTCTTCATACACATCCAACATGAAAACACAAATAAAATTAGTTTGTAATCTTAAATTGACTCTTACTCCGTTTTTTGGTCCTCTTCAGCACTGAGCACAGTGCTTGAGATTGAACTCACCTCAGCAAAAGCTGAGAAATGTCTTCCCCCAGACAATTTACATACAACAAATTGTGGAAAACCAAATGGGCTTAATGATATCTCATGCAAAATAAGCAGCTATTTAGCTGATGGAGAGTGGGAATTATTTTTTTATCAACAAGCCGGTCTTTGTTGCCCATGGTTTGATATCTCCTGGGGCAATGTGAAATGAATAATTGAGATCCTAATAGGTTTTCTGGGATGAGTTAAGTCTTGAGGATAGTAAAATATGAAGCTATCACTATTCTAGGCTAAGAATTTCTCCTAAGGGAAGGGCAGTGTCTTGACTCTGCTCAAGGATCAGTCACAGAATTTTATCTCCTTGGTTTGCCTTTGGGAACACTGACTAAGCTTTCCTTTTGTCACCAGTCCCTCTTGCTGCTGCTGTTGCTGCTACTGACTCTCTCTCTGCCTTCAGAATTTTGTAGGGACTGCCATGTCAGTTTCTGCCAAACCTAACATTCAAAGCTAAACTTTTGTGGGTTTTTTTCTTTGAACTTTTGTCACAGGTATCACTTTGAAATTAACTTTATCCTATTTTCCCCCAACTGACCCCAGCGTGTAGGAGGGACGGTGAGGGGTGGGGAGCTGGAGAGAGATAGCAAGGGGAGAGATGCCAGATGTAGGTGATGGGGAGGAGGGCAGCAAATCACACTGCCACGTGTGAACCTATGCAACAATCTTGCATGTTCTTGACATGTACTCCAAAACCTAAAATGCAATAAAATAAATAAATGGGGGGGAAGAAAGTAACTTTACAATTTTCTTTTTTTAAAAAAATATGTTAAATGCAATAGGATCTTACAATTTGAACACTTTTGAAGGCAGTACACGGTAACTTGTGAGGAGATAATTCAGATAAAATTTTGAAAGTGCCCTACAGGTTTTAAAATTATTTATGTTTATTGAAGCTACTCTAGAAACTGCTCAGGTTCTAGCAATGATTTTCATTCACTGATTATTTTAGAATTTAATATCACATCCATTTTTGCCTCATTGAAATTGAGCGTTAAAGTTGTTGGTATAATTATTGTAAAGATTTGTTCAAACTAAAAGAGGAAATCTGGCATAGAGAGGCTTATTCTGTGCAGAAAGTTAATATAGAGAGACATGGGATGGAACACACAATGTAGTTGCTTTTGATGGTTAAACAGATGACTAGTGTGCAGACAGAATGATAATTATAGTAAGAACATCTATGAGGAAACCACGATATAAGCCCAGCTGGAGCTGAGGAAAATATTCAGTGGTGAATTTCGGCATTTTTGATCTTTTAAAGTGAGAGAGAAGCTTTGAAGTCATTATCCTGATGAAAATAAAAAACAAATACAGACTGGTTCAATTATTTTTTAATTGACTTATTAATATTGTTGTCTAGTTAGGCCATCCATTTTGGCATTATATAGTTCCATGGTGATTGGTTATGAACTTCTGAAAGAGCCCAGAAATAATTTAGAAATGCAAAGTATTACTTGATCAATTTTCTTCTCATCTGGCTTACAGGGTCCTGGAAGGCAGGTTATCTGACTTACCTCCTTGTTCTTCCTCCTTTATTCTTGGCCGCTTCTCACTCCTCTTCCACTGCCCTCATACCCTGCATTTAGCAGAGTGTTTCATCCAGAGCAAGATGATCCAGTTCCTCATTTTTGTGATTGTTTTAGGCATTACTTATTTAATTATACAAGCTCAGAGATGGTTTGCAAAGAAAACACCAAACAATCTGGAAAGCTCATTGGAACTCATGTTTTTATAACATTTATTTCCCTGCAGTGTAGTATTAATGAAGTAACCTACCAAAAAAAATCTAACATGATTATTTTTTATCTCTTGTAGTGTTTAATAAATATTATTTTATGCAGTGGTGAGCTGGTAAATGTTTAATAGCTAGCTCTCAAAGAAAAGAAAGATTGATTTGTTTTGTTTGCTGATTTCCATGTTGTAAATCCTTCCACGGCAGCCGACGCCTAGCTACCATGTAGTGTCACTGAATGGAGACTTGGGGACAGATGTACACAACCAGCTCTTGAGACTAAGAGCAAGGTGGCTTCTGTACACCACTGCTTCCCTAGCAGAAGATGTTGTTGCCTTGCTCATGTTCCATACAACCATTTCTTGCACTCTGCCCTAATTTCCAGTGGCGAGTTTATACATCTCTGTGCCTGAGGGTCCTCTGTGGATGTGGGTTCAGTTTTTGCCTTAGCCAGAAATGCCAAGAAATGATTTCCACTGGCAGCAGCAGTCAAACAATTACTGACAGTAGTTGGTGCTTAAATTCACCAGCTCCCTTAGCTCTCTAATTGTATCAGTCTGAGGGCTGTGTTCTAAAATATCTCCCCTTGTTTTCCAGCAAGATTAGCTTTCCGTTGTCCATGGCGGTGAGTTTCAGGGAATCACATACTATATTGGTTCTCTCCCTTTCTCTTTGTCACTTTTCTACTTCTTTACAGGTGTTTCCTGGAATAATCTCCTGAAAAACCGTCTTGCACTGAATCCTGTCTCAAGCGCCATTTCTGCTGGAGCTCAAACCAATTCAAATATCGGTACACTTCAATTTCCACATTTGCAGAGGTTTTTGAGCATGCATTGGAGTATGAATGTCTATTCAAATCCATATATCAATATCCATATAACCATATTCAAATCCATGCAGTAATCATGGGAAATATGCAGTATTTCCCATGATTACTGCAATAATGGTGTCATGCTAGTACAGTCTACTTGCACACCTGGGAAGGACAGGTTCTCACTCTTTTGTTGTCATTTTTTGTTTGTTTGTTTTGTTTTTTCGAGATGCATTTTCACTCTTGTTGCCCCAGCTGGAGTGCAGTGGCATAATCTCAGCTCACTGCAACCTCTGTCTTCCAGGTTCAAGCAATTCTCCTGCCTCAGACTCCTGAGTAGCTGAGATTACAGATGCCTGCCACCATCCCTGGCTAACTTTTGTAATTTTAGTAGAGATGGGGTTTCATCATGTTGGCTAGGTTGGTCTCTTGTATAATCAAATGAACCCGTCTCGGCCTCCCAAAGTGCTGCATTTTCAGGCGTGAGCCACCACACCCAGCATGTCTCATATTATTGGAGGAAATGTGAAGAACTGAAGATAAGCAACAGGATTGCATCTGGAAGGACGAAGGTCAAAGAGCAGAACAAGAGAGGGATGGAAAATATTTTATTGATATGAATGGAACCATATTTTTTAAGGCATTTTTAGATATACTCTTCATGTTCTTACTTTGGGTTCCTGCTTTTTTGTGTCTTCCACACGCAAGAATTTCCCTAAACCACATATATATATATGATTTTATTTCCGCTTGTTTCAATTTTCTGCTCAAGTTTTTAAAATGTAAAACCTAGGCAGAAATGCATATATGCTCACAAAATATTAATTTTAATGTCTGTCTCCATCTTCAAAATGGAAGAAAATATTCACCATGAAACTGAAAAAAAAATTCTGCTGGAAGTGTTTGACGTAAAAAAAAAAATCCCACTCATCCTTCTACATATCCCTAATGATTATTGCCTTTTGCCGAACTGGTGCTGTAAATAAAATAAAAATAGGAGAAAAATTCATGAGAGAATAAGCAAATAAATATTGTTAAATTTTTCTCCATCGTGTGCCGTGCTTGATGCCTGAGTGTGACGGAAGAGATGCCATCTGTGAGATGTCATTAGAGTGCTGGCTTAGAACTGCCTTGATTCTTCTCACGTGTTACGGAAGCCGTAAATCCAACAGTGAATAGTAGCGACAAGAAGTGACAAGCGCAGTCCGGCTTCCGAGACTGGTTTTCAGTCGTGTCCCTGGCATTAAGTTCTGGATTCACCAGGAACCTGAGTGTCGCCATATATCTTGTAAAGTTGGTTTACTGACACACAAAGTGAGGATCCTTCCTAAGGCACTAGGAAAAGTCAGACAACTCTACATTTTTGGGGTCAAAATTAAATCTTGAAAAAGTACTTTTGTCAAGGCACAAATTTCTCTGACATGTTAGCTATTCTAAGTAAAATTAATATAGCTTTTTTTTTTTTTTAAGTCAGAGCTCTTGGGGGAGCTTTCAAGAGCATTTAGGCTATGGCAGAATAAGGGCTTGGCTGCTGTTAGAATACATGTTTAATTAGTGAATATCAGATTACAGGAGAAATTGGCCAAGAAGTACATGAAAGAGTTAGGAACCCTATGAATTAGTCAGGTTATTTTTGATATTTTGAGTTGCTGAATAAGCAAGGCACTCAATGTCATCATTTTCATTCTTTTGGCAAAAATTATCCAAAACAGGAAATAGCTGATAGAAGTTTTGTAATGAGTTAGAGGAACAGAGAATAAAATCAACTTCTTTTAGGGAATTTTTATTTATGTTTTCTACATTGTGAAGAATGACCCTGCTCATGATTATTTCAGCCGAAATTAAATGCCGTTTTATCATGACACGTTTGCTGCTGTGGTTCTGATATGAAGATTTGTGATCTTTTCTTATACTCC
The DNA here is from genome assembly GCF_009761245.1 of Sapajus apella. Classification (NCBI taxonomy): domain Eukaryota; kingdom Metazoa; phylum Chordata; class Mammalia; order Primates; family Cebidae; genus Sapajus; species Sapajus apella. The sequence continues at coordinate 43,080,901 of NW_022436948.1, forward strand.
TCTTTGACAACCGATCCCCATTTCAAAATCGTGACTGAAGTGGCTTTTGTTTCTTAGGAAATTGTTCTCTTCTATAACTGCAATTATGGCCAATTGCCAAATGAAAGGAAGCAGCAGATAATTTATTAGTTGATGGGAAGGTAGGACAACAAAAGAAATTTTCTGCAAGTAGTAAGAGTAAGTAGTCCGTTATAATGTGGTCACGAGTAAGTAGCCCATTTTAATTTCCTACTGTTGGGCAGACTTTGTTATTTAAGTGTACTTCAGTATCCAGATGTATTTTAGAAGAGATGTTTTTTAGAGTGGCAAAATGACAAAATGACAAATGTTCATGAAAAGTTTATAAATATATATATGTATATATACATATATATCTGTATATATATACGTATATATGCACCTATATATGTGTATATATAGGTATATATACATATATATGGTATGTAAGCTGTACCATACATATGCATTACCATAAATATATACGTTTTACCATATACATATATGTGTGTGTATGTATATATGTACAAAAGATGTACATGTGTGTGTATGTGTATATATATATATACACATCATATATGTATAAAATAAAAACCCTATCATAGTAGTGTGTCACCTCTGGGATCCTTTAACTGAAGACAGATGTAGAACACATGAAGATATACAGAAACGAAGTATCATTAATGGACTGGCACATTAGGTGACAGTACTGGTCTAGGCAGATTTTTTTCCCTTTGGTTTGTTTACAGTTTCTAGATTTCCCCTGCCCCATCCCATACCTAGCACCTTGTGCCTTTTTCTATGTAACTATTAACCCATGTTTTCACAACACAGATGTCTCCCAATAGAATTTTAATATCCTTAAAGAAATATTTGTCAGTTGGGTATTTGGAGGCATGGGTGTCACATAAGCTGCAACTTTGTGGGTAGGAATTTTATTTTCAAATGCATTCAGATAAGTCTCTGATTAGCCAAGTTCAGACAGTCGTAGGGAGATCATTTGAGAGTGAGAAGCACATGAACAATCTCCCAGCCCACTGTTTTGTTTTTATCAATCCAACATTTGTAGCTTAACCATCCATGAGGAAAGAACCCTGTGGAGTCATAGAAAGGAGCAGATTGAGCTCATGGAATTGCTGAATGGTGAAAAACAGATTTTCATTTCTAATGAAGGCTCAAAAACACAGGGGTTCAAAACTAATACCTGAGAGTTTTGAGATTTAGGTTATATGTAGCAAAGGCTTAGAAGAGCCACTGAAAAGTCAACATTCCTGAAATGTATTCTCTTTCTTTTCTTTAGTTTTCCAACCTATTGCCTTTAGTCTTTTCTCTTTTGTTCATTTTGACACCTTGTTCCAAGTAATCACCAACCGGATAATTGCCAATATAGCTCTTGCTCACATATTTTCTCTCTTTAAACAGGTAGCTTGCCAACCAATTTGCTAAAGACTTATTTATTTTTTTCTTCTTTTCTTTTTCTTCTGTCTGCTTTACAGCTACAAAAATGTGAAAGGGTCATAGTTTATGCCCAATTTTTTCCTTCCATTTCTTTTTACAAAGTTTCATTTCTTTAAACTCATTCTACAGGACATTTCTGTCTTGAAAAATGACACAGATTGCGTTAAGCACTGTCCATTACTACTGTATTCTTCTGTTTCACCGTTGTAAAATACACTGACTGCCATGTTCTATTGTGGATGTGTCAAAACAAAAAGAGATAGCAGTTTAAGTCCTCTGTTCATTTCCTTTCTATTATACTTTGAAGTATTCCATATTTTGAAATAGTTTTCAATTCATGAGAGAAAATTAAAAAACTGTATCCTTTTTTTCCCTTTCAGCAAAACAAGGCAGTCACTTTCATTTAACCATCTTTTCTATAAAAAACCTAAAAATAAAGAGACTTTTTTTGTTGTTTTTTTTTGTGTGTGTTAAAGACCAAGCAAACATGATACAATGCCTGCTATTATCTTGGGAAATTAGCTGTATAGTATTCAAAGGCTTCCTTTCAAGTGCTCCAAATTCATTTATTTGATTTTTGAATAGAAATTTGTCTGGCCAAACAACTGTATGAATCAGAGAGGATTTTTTTCTTCCTCAGCAATGATCCTTGACATCCCCAGTCCTGCTGTCTCTCTGTACATGTCTGTCTGTCTCTGTAGCCCTGTAGACACTGGCTTCATTGGACCCAAGTTTTTGTTATAAAGAAAACAATCTAGTTATACCTTTGGAATCTCACCAAGAACTGCAAAGAAACTGTATTCAGGCAAAATGCAGTTGCTTGGGAAGAGGGTTTAGGGAACATTTTCGGCAAGGACAGTCTTATTCATAATATGAATAGCAACTTAGACCTGATGTTGTGGTTCATAGTCAATCAAGGGAAGAGGTTCAAACATGACTGCTGGCAATGTATTTCAGGGTTATTATGCACAGAGTGAATCAGAGCAATGCTCATGGCTGCTTTCAAAATTATCCTAGCTTTGGATGGGAGCTGAGGTAATGACCAAACCCAAAGACTTTTTAGATTTTCAGGATGAATGATAAAAAGAGTTTCTAGAACAGGCAAAGTGATATATAAGGAGAAAATCTGGCATAGGGTGTGCATCTGCCGACCGGATAGGAAAGGGGTAGCTGGGAAACTCCTGAACATCTCAGAGAGTTTAGTGGAAAGGATGCTGATTCAAGCATCAAACAGACAAGATTCTGATGCAGTCTAGTTGTACCCTTACGGTCAAGTTGCTTAATTTCTGTGAATCACAGTTTTTTCAACTGTCATATGAGGCCGAATTATCTGCTTTCTGTGCTAAATTGGGTATGAAAAGTAAAACAAAAAGGTATAAGAGGATTTGAGTTTGAGCAACCACAAACATAAAAGTCTGTTGGTTAGAATAAAGAACTGTGGCGGAAGACTAGGTTTGATGTGAGAATATTTTGGTAAACTGCCATTTTGTATTTGTGGTGGCTTTGTATCATCCACCTAGAGATATAAAATCAGTAATTGAATATATAAGTCCCAAACTCAGAGGAGTGGTCATAAATGGGCATAATATTTGGAAGCCATTGTATTGGTGCTGACTGAAGCTATAGTATAGACGAGTGCTATCTAGGAGGAGAATATAGAATGAGAAGAAAAGGAGACCTTCAGTACGTTGACATTCAAAGGCTAGGTAAAAGACTGAGCCAGAAGACAGGCTTGGTAAGTGTGGCCAAGAAAATGGAGTAAACGCAGAAGGACACGAAATTCAAAGGAAGAGAGAACTTCAAGGAAAAGACGGTGCTCAGCCCTATCTCAATCAATTTATTTCCATGTCTCTCATTAACGCATGTTAGAAGCTACCACTTACCACATGCACTATTGTAGTAACCTCCTAAATTACATACTGATTTATAATTAATTTTTCACAACATGGCCAATAAGACTGCATTTTGAATTCCAAATTTTGTCATGTTATTTATCTTCCTACAATGCTGCCATGCCTCACATTTCTTACAGAACAAAAGTAAATCCTTAATAGTCTCTACCAGACCCTGCAAGATCTGGCCCTGATCCCTTCTGCAGACCTCTCTCCGCTCCGCTATGTCCTCCACGTGTCAGCCTGGGCCTCCTCCAGTTTCGTAAGTGTTACGTGCCGTCCTCTGCATGCTGGCTTTTTACGGACACTTCCCCACCTGCTTTGCTCTCGGATATCTTACTTATCCTTCAGAACTCAGGCAGAAGGTCATTCCTACCGGAATCCTTCCCTGACCTACATATTACAAAGTTCCTTGTTTTTTGTTTTTCTCTTAACTTTGTAGTCTTTTTTCATGAAATATGGGCAACATCTGACTCTGAAACTAGGCTCTAAGCTCCATTAGGACAAGGGCATTGTTTCATTAATGGCTGTATCCTTAGCTCCTAGCACAGCGGATGGCAAAAGCGAGGTTGTTAATAAGTAATTATTGCACTAATGCTTAACAGGCTATTTCATTCTATTTATATTTAAGCATTAAATATGTATTTGTTATTGCTTAAGTATAGTTAGAATATGAAATATATGCATTAAATATGTATTTATTAATGCTGAAATATAGTTGGAATGCGAAATATCCTGCTAATCATTGAATTTTTTTTTAATTTACTGTTAGATGTTGGAAAAACCTGGAAGATATGTGAAATATTTATTTTTAATGAGGTGCTAGGATTAGAGCTTACGATACTAACTGAACACATGCATAGGGAAATGGCTATTTAAATACACAGGGTTAACTCTGACATTTTAAATACTTTCAACATAATTAGTTACAGATAAAATAAGGAGGTCAATAAAAAGTCTAATCAAATTTTCTTCTTTCTTTTCTTCATTTTTTTCTTCTTTCTTTCTTTCATTTTTTTGTAGAGAAGGATGGAGTACAGTATCTCCTATAACATAGGTGATATAGACTAGCTGTTAAGATTATCGCTCTATTTTAATATCACAATATGGTGGATTTAGAAATATTCAGAGTATAGATGTTTAGGATGTTTATGTTTGTATTCATACATATCTATAGATAATTCACCAAATCGTATTGTTTCTTCTTAATTAATTGCTTTATTTCCTAGAGTAATGGGAAATGTTGAACACATAACCAAATCCTGTTGCAACAAGCTGAGTTTCAGGGGTCACTAGTCCTGTTATGCAGGCAAGAATTGGCCTTGATTGGATCTGGCAGGCCATCTGTTATACCTCAGGTGTCCTAGAAGCCTCATTTCCTGTTTAGGTGAGTCAACAGATCTGACATATGCATCATACTTTTGAGAAATTAGCTTCCTTTATAAATGACTAGAAGGACATAATTACTGAATGCTCTACTGGAGAAAAATCATTGGCACTAAAATAATATCTTGATTAAACTTAATATTGATACCTGTTTCTTTTGTCTATTTGATTGCCTTGTTTGGTTTTGTTGTATTTAAACATCTTAAATCCTAGTGGCATGAAGCAATGACAACTTTATTATACTCACAGTTTGGGGAGTCATGAATTTGGGCAGAGAACCAGCAAGAGCCCCATGTGTCTGTTCCACAGTGATTCAGGAGCCAAGTACTGGCATGTCTGTCTCCACCCAGTCTCTCCTCGTGACTGACATGGGAACCTGTCAGAGAGGTAGGACTTCTTATAGGGCCCTGGCTTTGTGCTGTGAAATCCTCCCGAGAGACCAAAGGAGAAGCTTTAAAGCTTCTTATGACTTTGCAAGTCACACCGCGTGACTTCCACTTTCACATTATGGACACACAGGGGTAGCCCATTTTCAGTGTGGTAGACTCTGAATACCAGGAGGTGTGATTTTACAAAAGGAGTCACTTTCGGGACTAGCCACCGCATCAATATCTTTGAGTTACTACTTTTCTCTCTGTATGCCTTCATGCATATTAATCCTTACATTTTGCTTGAGATACAAGGAACAAAACAATTGCTACTGTGATTTTCACTATTGAAAGAGCGAATGAGTTTGAGGTGCTGGTTTGAAGAAAGCCATATTAATACTGAAAAACCTGGAAATTAAACCAAGTGTTTGTATATCCTTATCTGCTCTCTTGAGAGCCAGATAATCTTTTCCTTTTGATTTAAATATTATATAGTATAAAGAGAAACACCAATACTTTACATACTACAGTAACAATTTAGAACTGTTGCCAGGCTGAGAAAACCGTGATAATGGAATTCTTAAATGATACTGTAATGCCATGGAAACAATATCCTACTGTGGAACATAACCAAGGGAAGCATCTTTCCCCCAATGCTTTGTTCTTTCTTGTTTTCCTAGTGAGTTTCAGAATAAAAATAAACATTTTAATTATTTTCTATCAATTTTCTTACAAGAAATAGTACATGAAAGAGACCAACAATTAGGAACAATAATGAATTTATTGTAACATTTCCTTCAGATGTACAAATAAAGAATCTTATTGCTTATAAATTTTATATAGAATGACTTAGAAAAAAGTAAAGGACTAACTTCCCTTCACCTGTCTCAGTTTTTGCCTTTTTCTTCCCTTGAAACGTTATAATAAATTTAAGCTTAGGGCTGTGTTTGCACAACATAAAGACTATACTTGTAATGTGAAATGGAAGAGTTGCCATGGTAATTTCTTCACTGTATGTACCAGACCAAAACAGATGTATCAGGCCTTACTGTGTAGATTTACTCTTAACAGAACTCAGCAAGTAGTTATTGGGTGCTTACCATATGTCAGGAACAATACCATGCCCTGGAAATATTTAGATAAATATGACATAATTCCTACCATCAGACAGCTCACATTACAGGATAAACAGTCACATAGACAAATAAATAGAATATACAGTATTAAGTACTCAGCAAATCCATAGGGAACAAGACAAAGGAATCATTTTCTTAGCTGGTTGTAGGAGGTGAGGAGGAGTTACAGAAAGGAGGAAACTTTTTGTTTGTTTGTTTTTGAGACGGAGTCTTGCTCTGTCACCCAGGCTGAAGTGCAGTGACATGATCTTGGCTCACTGCAACCTCCACCTCCCGGGTTCAAGTGATTCTCCTGCCTCAGCCACTCAAGTGGCTGGGACTACTGGTGTGCGCCACCATGTCCAGTTAATTTTTGTGTTTTTAGTAGAGATGGGATTTCATCATGTTGGCCAGGATGGTCTGTATCTCTTGACCTCATGATCCGCCTGCCTCGGCCTCCCAAAGTGCTAGAATTACAGGTATGCACCAATTGACCTGCTTTTTATACCCTAAAAGCCATATACAAATGTATAGGCAAACAGAAAAGTTGTTTCAGATTTAAACAGTCAAAACTTTTTCTGATATTAGGTTTTAAAATGCAACACTAGCTTCTGTCCAAATAAGAAGTCATAATAGGTCTAAAAGCAGTTGTGCCATCTCAAAGATAGAGATGAAGTGAATGAGAAATGGGGCAAAGGCAGGTCTTCTAACACGTTACATATCTTTCCAGATGCCAAAAAGTAAAAATTTAATAGTTAAGAGCAAGGCCATAATATTCATGAACAGAGCAAGCACACCTTGTTAAATATTATCCAGCTTTGATTCAAGAATGTCCATCTAGTACTGATTTAGATTTAAATTTTCACTTTTATATGAAGATTATTGGATATTTTGAATTTTCTTACACAGGATTTTTAATTTATGTAAAATGCAGATGTTTTTGTTTCAAGGAAAAGAACATTCAGCTACTTAGTTATTTACAATGGAACCCGTTTTCTTTCATATTGTTTCTTTTCTCTCTCTCTCTCTTTTTGCAAAATTGTGTCACTCTTCTTTATACGAAGTCAGGACTTTTTTGTGGTCTTAAACAACTAAAAGTTCCTGAAATATTTGACTTTTCATTATATATATTTTTTCTTCAGTATTTCCAGACAACATCATGAATTTTCATTTGGGTGAATAGGATTCAATCTCATGCTTACCCTTGACCCAAATAAGCTGGGCAGAGGAAGGGAATATTCAGTTGGATTAGCACATGTCTCATCTGCCACTGCAGGATTTGACGGAAATTTGTCCTCCCAAAATGGAGATCAAGGTTATTTTAAAAAGAATGTGGAGAATGAGTCTGAGGAGGCAATAAATAATCATCTATTATACAAATCTATCTATATCTAACTATATATAAAGTTAGATAATTTGAAAGACTTGAACTTATTTGATTCTTGGTACCAACGCAGATAACAAAGCAAAAACTAAAGGTTCCATCTGACGTGGGTTGTTGTCCCTATGCAATGGCGATGTAACTGATGGAGAGATATGAACACTTACAGCCAAAAGATACACAGTCACTTATACTGAGAAAGGATTAACAACAACAAAAACTCGCTGAGGCAGCTGTACGGAGCTGAAAACACAGTAACTTCTTGCAGATCGGAAACATTCCTTTGCTTTAGGTCTCAGGAAGGTGCTACCTCTGCCAATAGGACTACCTGATAGGGTTGAAGACACCATCAGAATATTCGAGAACTTCCCTTTCCTGCTTTCACAGGCATTTATATATTTTGTTAGCTCCTTTCAAATAATCAGGAAACTGACTATCTAAGTACTTGCTCAGTGAGTGTTTAGTGGAGATATATGAACGAAAGGACAATTTTCACTCAGTTTAAAGTGACTAAAACGCCAGTGAGAATAAAAGTCTCAGGGTTCCCAATCAGGGATGACACCCGGGTTATTTTCCCACTGTGCCATTTGTTTTAAATTAAAAACCAGACTTTTAGCCCTGCCTGAAACCTGTCTTCTGCATCATTGTTATTTAGGGACATGCATACTGTAGTCTGTATTTTTGGCACATATTAAAATATAAAATGACTGATAAATATTAACTTACCTTTGCTTCTTGATAAATATTAACTTATCTTTCATCCCTTTGGAGTCTTTAACAGGTTGGAAATGATACAACTGTGTCTTTTTATATTTTGAAGACTAATTTTAACAATAGGTGATTTTCAATAACTGCAAAAAGTAATTGTAGAACCTTAGAGTTCAATATATATTTAAAATTACCTGAAATCTCACCATCTAAAGATCATATTACTACATTTTTTAGGACCATCGTATATATGTAGGGCTTAGTACTCAGTAAATGCTCAATAAATGGTTTTGGTTTTGTATTTGAATGCTGAATGAATACAAATAGTATATATAATCACTTATAAAAATATGTATATATTCATCTTTGAACATGCATAGTTTAGTTCTTTTATAAACATTTCCTTTGTCAAGCTTGATTAAAATTTTAAACAAATCAAACAAGATGTGCACTGCAATATTTTACAAATTGTTATACTGTGACGGGAATTCACGCTTTCTCATTCTATTTGTATGATGCCATTTTAATTACATGTCACTGCTAAAGCAATGGGTGAGTGAGTGATTATGCCTACAGTAACACTTGGCAGTTGATGGGGGGAGGGCAGAGGAGATTCTCAATTTATTATGGCTCACTCAGGCATTAAACATGACATTCCTGGACAAGGACTATATTATCGTCAACTTGTCACTAGCACTAATCTCTGATCTATCACAGGAGTTTTCTTGACAATCCACTTGGGAAAAAAATCACTCTATATTCAGAAAGTCAACAGTTTAATTTAGAGGAAGGTGAAGCAATGGTGAGTGGTTCACGGTGAAAATTCTGACCTGGATCTTGTATCGTATGATACAGAGAATAGAGTTGGAGAGCTCTAATGGCAGAAAAGAGAGAGTAAGAAAAATTCAGGAATATTCTAGGTATAAATAAGCATCCATCATTTGGGTTTACCGTAAGCTACCTTCTGGAAGGTGTCAGGGGAATACTTTATTTTTCAATGGTATTTGGCGAGCTACTGCAATCTTTCCAATACATTAAGAAAGTATGCCTTTTTTCTTTTCCTGGGAAAAAGTTTATATGTGTTTTCCTTATATAGGCAATATCCTTGGAACTAATTTTCTCATTTTTCATAGTGAATCTAAGGTACTTTAGCTAAAATGAAATTAGTAGAGGGTAAAGGAAAAAACTCTCTTATAGTCATTAGCCTTCTGTGAGTAATGAAAAGGAAAGTCTGTGTAAGGTTCCATGCAGGGCTTGCCAAGACAAGAATAAGCTATCATATTTGCAAAGAAATATGTCTGTAAGTCTCATGTGGTGGACTGCATGGAAAGGAAAAAAGAAAGGGAAATATAGTGAAGGACTGTCTTTCACATAGACACTTAACATAGTGAAAGAAAGAAAGAAATATGAATGTGTGAGAAAATACATGTGGGCCTGAACTGGGCTGTACTATTTAACAGCTTTGTAACTCAGGGCGTCTTTGTATTTAATTTCCCTTAACCATAATATGTGGTTAATAATAGTGACTACCACATAGTTATTCTAAGGATCCAATGGGTTAATATATTGAAAGTACTAAGATCTTTAAATGAATAACTGAATCATGATAAAAGTTCAATAAATGTTAGCTTTAATTTGTATGTTTTGACATTACTAACAGGAGTTGGGAGATAAATTACGTAGGAAAAGCAAGAGACACCTGTAATATAAATAAAATCCCAGTAGTCTAGTACATTTATGTTAATCTCTTCCAAAAAAAAAGAAAAGAAAAAAAAAAACCTTTTATTTCTGTACCAAAGGAAAGAGACATCTGCAGGAGTCAGTGTGCACTCATTTTGGACCTCTTTCTCTTATTAATCAGCAAAGCTTCCGGGTTTAATTTGGTCTTGGAGAAATATAAATTTTTCCAGATGGTTTAGAATGCCATGTCACTGCTTGGTCACTTGAGTCTTATGATTGACTAGACGTTAGAGTTATCAAGCAAATCCATGGGCTACTTTGAATCCATGGTAAACCCAGATAAGAGAATTACTGAGGATGTCTCTGTGATTTCAAGACTGCTTATTCTTTTTAATAGATGAATGTTGGGGGAAATTTTACCTTATTCTACTGTACTCTGATGAAGACCGAATGTGTGACCACAGGTCAAGCAGTGACCATGCACACCAAGGTCTCTATGTACATTAAGATATCCACCATGAGGTAATTGCTATTGCATCTACGCAGTGGAAGTTTATGTGTGTCTTTCAACATTTCAGCATTACGTAGCATATATGGGACCAGGATTGCATAAACTACGAAGTTAGACATCAAAGATTATATCAGTTCTTATACAGAATGCAAACTCTTTAGCCAGACAGTAGGGGGCTTGAAATTAATAATTTGGGGCACAAGTTTTTGAAGAGGTTATGGGAATGAGCACTTTGGAATAAATCCAGAATGAAAACTGTTTCTATTCCATGTGAATATTTACCCAGAAGTCATCTCTATAAAGAGTCTCAAATCAAGTGGGCAGAGTAATCTATTTTGCTTAGAATATCCATCTTCTTCCTTCTGTAAACCCAGCGCTCAGCCAATGGCCTAATAAACAATGAGGTCTTGAAGTCATTCTGTGTTAAAATAGGCTGCATTTCTCACTTGGCTGTTATCACTGAGGAGTGTCCAATTTATCAGAAACTATGAGCCCCTGCTATGGCTTTTACATGGTGGGGACTAGACAGCTTCTTAGTGACGGTTCTATTATGTGGGCACCTTCTGTCATGAAACCATCATTATCATAAATTATTATTCTGAATTCTGATCAAATTTACTTCCTTGTCATCCTTCTTCCAATTTCATCATCAGTGGGTTTTTGAGTCTTCATTTTGACCACACATATGTGTATGTATTTTAAATTACTAAATTCATAAACTATGTTTTCAACCAACCACAAACTCTTGGCTGCTAAGACATTTCCTCATTTATCACCAAATTTATGCCTGACAAGATAGATTATGATGTTTCAGTTCTGCCTAAAGAAATGTTAAAACCACAAAGAAGATATTCAGATGAAAAAGAAATTCATCCAGTCATTTCTATTTCTATATATCAAGATATTAAGTGTGATGTCAGTAGAATGTTAAAAGAATGGAAAAATTTGGCTAGGCTCAGTGGCCGATGCCTGTAATCCCAGCACTTTGGGAGATCGAGGCAGGCAGATCACCTCAGGTCAGGTGTTGGAGACCAGCCTGGCCAACATGGTGAAACCGTGTCTCCACTAAAAATACAAAAATTAGCTGGGTGTGGTGGCAAGTGCCTGTAGTTCCAACTGCTCAGGATGCTGAGGTTGCAGTGAGCCGAGATCTGGCCACTGCACTCCAGCCTGGGCAACAAGAGCAAAACTCCATCTCACAAAAATAAAAAGAACGGAAAAATGTGATTTTTGATGGTACATTTGTTGTCATAGGTACATAGACACTTAACATAATTTGAACATTATTAGGTGTACTAATGCTAAATTATACACGCTATAAATCATATTTTAGCATAGAGATGAGTTCTCAAATGCAACTTACATAAAGACACCTGCTTTCCTGCTCTTTTAAACTCTGTAGCATGATTTAAAGCTGTAATACAATTTTTCATGCTCTGATTTCCCAAACGCTCTTGTCCTTGAATGTCACTTTCTAAATGATGATTAAGGAAACAAACACAGTCTTCCACAATAAAAAGGTCTTGAGAAATTATTTGTGCTCATGTTACTGCAAAGCAAAATTGACTAGCTGCAGGACAATGAATATCACTGTGCAGTGAAGGCGCTATTGAACACAAAATATCAAAAGTCCAACTTACTGCTTTTCAGTCAATGTCTACCCTCCAGTATATCATTTCTATTGAGTTTACAGGTCTATTTAAGGGATGTATAGTTTGGCCACAGCAAAGAAAGACCACGTTTGTATAACAGTATCAAACTTAATATTTATCTTCTGAAGTCACATTTAAATATGAACTTGGAGTTATTACTTTATGTCTGATCATTTTAAGTGCATAAAACTATAGAATTATTAGATTAAAATGGACCTTACCTGTCACATACTCCTTTGGTCAGCTTGCTACTTGAATTCTTTTTATACCACTTTTATGAGATAATTATCTATGCTGTGACTCTTCCATTGAATTAACCAATTGCCTAGGCAACCTCCTCTATTTCGGAATATTTAAGTATTTGATTTTATTTTTAACTAAATGGGAATTTCTCTTTTTATAATATCCACGTATTAGTCCTAATTCTTCCTTCCTCCACATGAAATTGCTTCAGATATTTGAAAATTGTTGCTATGTTCTTCAAAGTATTCTCTTTTCAAAATTAATATTTTGGATTTTCCAACTTTTTCTATTATATTGACTCAATAAAAACATTATTTCTTAATCACTTATATTTTTATTTCTCTCTTTTGGAGATTTTATCATATTTTATCCCTAAAACCACAGATAACTGGATTTAAAAAGAACAATTTATGTTATCATGTAGTATACACATATAAATCTGGATGCTTAGGGTTTTGTGGACCTATATTCTGCTTAATAAAAAAGATTCTTTTTCTTATTTTATGAATGCTATAATGTCAAGTCATCTATTATAATTATGTGAATATATCTATGCCCCTTAGCTCCTTTCTAAATACTATTATCTCATGACAATTTCCAGGAAAGAGAAGATCAGAAATATTTATTATTTTTTTCCTGGTGAGTAGGCTCCTGAGTCTCTTCCAAAAGAAGATTTTAGAGGAGCCGTATTTTGTAGCACAAAATAAACCCGGAAAAAACCCCAAGCACATCTTACCTAGGAACACCTTATCTACATGCTCTATTTGACATGAACAATGCAACTTAAAAGACCTCCTTTTGAATGGATGCTTCAAGGAAATCTAGAGCAGAGAGAGGCAGGGTTTCTACTGAGTGTAAGTCCATTTTGTTTTTTTAAAAGAAAGCCAAAAATGTGGCATATATACACCATAGAATACTATGCAGCCATTAAAAATGATGAGTTTGTGTCCTTGGTAAGGACAATGATGAATCTGGAAACCATCATTCTCAGCAAACTGACACAAGAACAGAAAAATCAAACACCACATGTTCTCACTCATAGGTGAGTGCTGAACAATGAGAATACATGGACACAGGGAGGAGAGCATCACACACTGGAGTCTGTTGTGGGGGTCTAGGGGAGGGACAGAGTGGGGTGGGGAGGCTGGGGAGGGATAACATGGGGAGAAATGCCAGATATAGGTGACAGGGGTTGGAGGCAGCAAACCACATTGCCACGTGTGTACCTATGCAACAATCCTGCATGTTCTGCATATGTACTCCAGAGCTTAAAGTACAATTTTAAAAAATTAGTAAATAAAAATTAAAAAATTAACAAAAAAAGAAGAGATATATATTCAATATATATATTTTTATATATATTTTTATCACAGATACATATTCAATATATCTGTGATAAAAAAACACTACTACTTCTTAAATTTATACAGATAAAAAAGGAAGTGTTATCATGGCAAAATAGACATGAACATGTGTTCCAAATCTTATGTATGAATAGAAATTACCAATAGGAAAAAGCAAGACTAATGAACGTCAAGTTTATATTTGTCACTTTACTTCTTACCCTTATGCCCATCACTCTCAAATGTTTTACAACAAACAAGGGCATTTTAAAAATAACCATTTTATCAACATAAAATCAGGGCATTAATAATGATACATTCCTATTCCATTTAATCATAAGATTCTATTTAATCATTGGACCTTACAGGTTATGCCAACAGTCTCAGTGATACACTTCATGGAAAATTGATTCAGCATTAAATCACATATTACAATTAATGCTTTTGTCTAAATGTGGAAATACTTCCAGGCTTTCCCACATTTTGCTCATGTTGACACTTTTAAATCTAGCATAAAATACTCCTCAGTTTGAGTTTGTCTTATATTTCCTTGTAATCTCAAGACTGAGGATATTTGTTTCTGGCAGGAGTAATCATAGAAACTATGTTGTGCATTTCTCATCTGCAGCCTATCATGTGGCGCACAATTCTGATTTGTTTCATTGTATATAATGTTCTGTTTAATTATTTGATTAATATGGTATGCATCAGGCTTGGCCAATGTGAATTGCTCTTTTCCCCTTTGTGACTGTTATGTATTTTGTTGTCAGTTACCTTAAAGCCATGCAAATATTCCACTTATTAGAAATTTTATTTAATATCATTATAAATTTATAATTTTCTATTTTGTTCAGTGTGGTTTGACCTATTACTATGTGCATTTGTTTTCTTGTTAACATTGTATCTGATACAATTAATAGTAGCTCTATTTTTTTGAGACGGAATCAAGTTGTGTCACTTAGGCTGGAGTGCAATGGCGGGATCTCGGCTCACTGCAAACTCCACCTTCAGAGTTCAAGTGATTCTCCCTCCTTGGCCTCCTGAGTAGTTGGGATTACAGTCATGCTTCACCACACCTGACTTTTTTTTTTTTTTTTTTTTGTATTTTTAGTAGAAACGGGTTTTCACCATATTGGTCAGGCTGGTCTCGAACTCCTGACCTCGTGATCCACCCACCTCTGCCTCCCAAAGTGCTGGGATTACAGGCGTGAGCCACCACACCTGGCCAATCGTAGCTCTTTCAAGTCAAAGTTGGTTTCTTTTTAACACGACCTGACTGTTTTGTTTTGCTTTTAAATGAAAGCAAGTTTATTAGAGAAGTAATACTCTCTAATAACAAAAACAAAAGAATTGCTACTCCTTAGGCAGGTCAGCGATGACCTCATTGTTTTCTGAGCACATTTTTGCTTTTTGTCACTAGCAGATATTCCAGTTTCAGCTTGCATTTTCTGTGCCTTAGCCCTAGAATCCAGCGTCTCTTTAAGGGGCACTTGCTCCTTTTAGTGGAAAATTGTGTTTAGAAACCAACACTCAGCACCAGGTATGGTCTTTGTGATTGAGATTATGCTTCTCACACATCATCTCAGTGGAGAGTTAGGGGATAAATCTATGCCATACACATACATACAAACTTAAGTGCGAACATACACTATATATATTTATTCATGTATAAATACAAACAAGTGTATAGCATATATACCTTCACATTTGTATTTATTCTACTTCTTTGTCAAAACCACTGAGTTCACAATATCTCCGATTCTAATCCCACCACACAAGTTTCATTCTAATTTTCTTCCTCTTCTTATTGTAACTCACTTCCTCCTCTCACAGTTACAAACCTGTTTCTATTATACTTAGTATATTAATAATTTGATGAATTTTTCTGTATGTAACCAATCTCCCATCTCCACGACCGCACCCTTCCCCAAACAGATGCCCTCCTCACTCCGGGGCTCTGAGATTCTCATGGTGCCTCCCATTCAGACACTCTCCTTACCCCATTTGGGCCCCCAAACCCCACGCTGGACTGCTCTCCCTGCATGCAAGTGGTCCTTTCACACTGCCTTGTGTGTACTTGTTTTTTCAGAATGCTCAGGCTCAGCAAACCTGTACCAGGATTCCTCCACAAGGGATTATCCTCTGCATTCATTCTTGGGTTCTAACATTGCAGTGGGCAGGCCCACCTCCGTCTCTTCCATGTGGTTGTGCTCCTCCTCCAGGCACAGACACCCGATGCCAGGTTGTGGGTATGCTCCTTGCCCTGCATGAGCTATAATTCCTGAGGCCAGGCTGATCCTTGCTCGCACATGGATGCACTCCGCATCCTGCTGAGGTGTTGACCTTCACAGCAGGCTGACCTCTCTAGGAAGGCCCTTCTCTTTCTGCTTGCACTCTAGCATCCTATGCCAGGTTCAGTCTTGCTATGATGCCTTCTCTCTCTACTCAGGCTCTGACATGCCATGGATTGAATTCTTGCACTCCCCTCTCTGCCTGCTTTCTCCCTCAACCCAGCTGGGCCCTACAGCTATGCTGACGTGCCGTGTGTGGTGTGATGTTCTTTTCTCCCTGCTCAGGCTCTGGCATCCTAAGCCATGCAGCCCCCTACACTGCTTGAGATTAAGCCTCAACTCTAAGCCACTGTGGCTTATTCTCCTGAGTCTCACGTGCTTTAGTGCCTACTTTGCTCATCTAATTGCTTTATAATGGAATTGTTCAGGAGAGAAAGGGAAGAGGAAGAGGAGAAGAAAACTTCAAAAGAGACTTCTTATTCAGGAGAATTTAATTAGTAGCTTAATGCAAAACTGACTGTATTTCTCTTCTTCCATACAGAATTTATCACTCTATTCCACTCCACTTTCATTCCTGAAGAGCCTAAAAAGTGTACAAGCTTTGAAATGCTGAAAAGCTTAACGTGAATAGGGTATTGATAGGAGGAGGTGGAGTCTTTCTGAAAAGCTGTGTTTTCCATCAGGCTGCACACACACACACACACACACAGACACACACAGACACACACACACACAGATTTTCTCTTTTGGTATCACCAAAAGTGTTAAATTAGACATATGCATATTTCTAAGCAAATAGACTCTGAAAAGGTAAAATTTTATAAATGTCCCTATGCTATTAACAGTTCGACTGTTCATGCCAAGAACATGGCTCAACTAAGATGTACTTATGGGTTTTTGCATTTTAAGGCAAAATCAAAGTTCAGAGCCTTGTGCTCAGAAAATTAAGAATCTGTTCATGTTGACATACATTTGCAATGTTAATGTTGTCAGTCCAGCCTCAGTATTCTACTGTATACCTATTATACTATGTTTTCTACTCAATGGAAATAAAAAAATAAGTACCCAAATGTAGATCAAAAGAGGGACCTTGATGTACAAAAGTAAACATTTCCAATCTAGCTGACTGTAAAGGTCTGATTTTCTGCCCCTCCTCACTCACTTCCTTTCCACCTTTTTTACTTCTTTATTTTCCTTTTTCTTCTTCTTGTCTTCCCTCCTTTCTTTTCTTCTCCCAATGTTTCTTTCTTTCCCCTTCCCTTTTTTTCTCTCCCTCTTCCTCTCTCCTCCTCCCTCCTTCTCTTTCTTCCTTTTTTTCTCTGTCTATCCTTTTGGGTGATCTTTACTTCTTTCTTCTTCCTCCCTCCCTTCCCTCTTCTCCTTTCTTTCCACTCCTTTCTTCTTTCCTTCTGTCTGCTCATCCTTTCTTCCTTCCTTTTCTATCACCTGGTTAATTTTTTTTCTTCTCATTTTATTATCTCCTCCCTCCCTCCCTCCCTCCCTCCCTCCCTCCTTCCTTCCTTCCTTCCTTCCCCTTCCTTCCTTCCTTCCTTCCTTCCTTCCTTCCTTCCTTCCTTCCTTCCCTCTTTCCTCTTTCTTTGTCTATCTTCCTGGTTGATCTTTATTTTTATATTTCTTTCTTTCCTTCTTTTTTACTCTTTTATGCCTTGATTTCACTTTTCAATTTCCATTAGTTGACTGATACATTGATAGTGTGAAATTAGAATTTATAGATATTTAGCAGTGTTCTTCATGGAATAAAGGTTTCTGGGCCAATTTCATCTGTTTCCCAGAAAGCTGAAAAGGAAGTAGGTAATTAATAATGCAGAAATATATCAAGCTATGCCTATATTTTAAAAACACATATGGACAGGTCAGTGAGTTTAGCCAAATCTGTCTTTAATCATCCAAGTGCTTGATTCACATAATGGTAAATTCACAGGAAAGTTGAACACGACATTGGTTAAATATATTAATGCTACATATAGACATAATTATTGGTGAATATTTCACTGAATCATTGGGTTTGACCAGAGGTTTTGATGATGGGCAAATTATGTTTTTTTCTGTGTAAGATTTTTCATGTATTTTAATAAAGATGCCTTATATATATATATATCTTAATATACAAATGTGTATCTTGGCAATATACACTATATATATAATTAAGATCAAGAGTTGGTTTTCAAGATTTTTTTATAATCAGAACTTTTGGTCCATTTAAATGTATAAGGTTGCATTTTATTCTATATAAAATAAAGCAAGATGACTATGCTTACACATATCATCATTTTTAAGGTTTATTTATTTACTTATTTATTTTTTATTTTGAGACTGAGCCTTGCCCTGTTGCCCAGGCTGGAGTACAGCTTCATGATCTCGGATCAAAGCAACCTCTGCCTCTTGGATTCAAGTGATTCCCCTGCCTCAGGCTCCCAAGTAGCTGGGATTACTGGCATTCACCGCCATGGCTGACAAATTTTTGTATTTTTAGTAGAGATGAGGTTTCATCATGTTGGCCAGTGTGTTCTTGAACTCCCGACCTCAAGTGATCCAACCACCTCGGCCTCCCAAAGTGCTGGGATTACAGACATAAGCTATCACGCCTGGCCCATAATTTTAAAGGTTTAAGCCTCATAGATTTGATTTTAATTCATCTATAAGGTAACAGTAGATGGATGACTATTCTCATTTATATATATATGCAAATAGAATAAGTATGAGACCAAATTATAAAATTGAAAATAGTGTCCACACATTATTCAGGGTAATACAACTGGTTTGTGGTGGAGCTGGAATTTTTATCCAATTCTGTACAACTTAAATTGTGGCTTCTTAGCTAATAGAGTAGATGAATTTTGATCAAGGGGCCTCATCTTTCCATTTAGCTACACATTCGAAGTGTGTGTGTGTGTGTGTGTGTGCGTGTGTGTGTGTGTGTGTGTGTGTGTGTGTGTGTATAAGAGCATGTATGTGAATGGTTTCAAAATTAAAATAGATTTATTATTGGCAATAAACATGATGTATGGCTTTTAGATAAACTTCAAACAATACACAAAAGTTGTAGGAGTAGTAAAACTTAATGAGTCAGACAAAACTACTGCTGACATCTTGATGGAAAACTTTATAGATTTCAATTTTACATTATCAGGATTATACTATACATTCTTTTCTGTAAGCACAGGAAATATAACTATATATAGTTTTTATAATGGTTGCACAAAATTACATTTCAGAGACATGTTTAATTTATTAAACTGATTATTTATTGATAGTGGCTAGGTTGTTTATAATTTTATAACCTTTTTATACTCTAGGGAAACTTTTTGCTAATTATTTTATTCATGTAAAAGAGTATTTATTATATAATTAAATGAAAGATATAGTAAATTGAATATCTACAGAGCCGGTTCCCAACTTATGGAAATTCTAGCAAATAAACAGAAATATTTTGCATGTTCGTTTTCAATGACACATGCCTTTTGTGACCTGGAAAATTTATCTTATTTTTACACTATGTTACAGTTTGATTATATATGTATTTATCTTTAAGATGCAAATTGCTGGCACAGAGTGGTGGCTCACGCCTATAATCCCAGCACTTTGGGAGGCCGAGGCAGGTGGATCATGAGGTCAGGAGTTCGAGACCAGTCCAACCATCATGGTGAAACCGCGTTTCTTCTGAAAATACAAAAATTAGCCGGGCATGGTGGCACACACCTGTAATCTCAGCTACTCAGGAGGCTGAGACAGGAGAATCGCTTGAACCCGGGAAGCAAAGGTTGCAGTGATATGAGATCGTGCCACTGCACTCCAACCTGGGCAACAGAGTAAGACTCTCTTTCAAAAATAAATAAATAAATAAAGATACAAATTGTTCATTGGAAAACATTTATATGTTTTTTAATTATGTACAATGTTATCAATTTCTATGTATTCCTCTATAGCTTTTTAAATATTTTATGTGTTAGAGGTTTATTCATATTGATGCACATGATATAAAGAATAAGTGAAATATTAAATTTCCTAAGCATGGAATTATTGATGATTATGGTAGGCATATCCCCAAATTTATTAGATAAATTTAAATCTATTTATAAGATTGATGTACTAATTTTTACCCAGAATAGCAGAATGTGACTGTACTGTTGCACATATATTTAATATTTGCATATTTTGGTAATCTTGTGAGCATAAATTGTATCAATTAGAACATTTATATGTTCCTAATTTCCAAAGCAATTAAATATATTTTTGTTTTTTCACTTTTTTTTGGGGGGGGGAGGTAAATTGATACATTTCATCTATTTTTGTATTGGAATTGTTCCTTCTTACTGATGTGAAGTATTTTAAAAAATATTTTCTTTTTTACTTATATCACCTTGTTTATTTTTTATTTTTTGAATTTTTTCCCATAAGTTATTGAGGTGCATGTGGTATTTGGTTACGTAAATAAGTTTTTTAGTGGTGACTTGTGAAATTTTAGGGCACCCATCATCTGAGCAATGTACGCTGCACCATATTTGTAATCTTTTATCCCTCCCCTCCCTCACATTCTTCCCCCCAAGTGCCCAAAGTTCATTATAACATTATTATGCATTTGTGTCCTCTTATCTTAGATCCCACATATCAGTGAGAAAATATGATGTTTGCTTTTCTATTCTTGATTTACTTCACTTAGAATAATAGTCTCCAATCTCCTCCAGGTCACTGCAAATGCTGTTAATGCATTCCTTATTCCTTTTTTATCACTAGTATGTTGAAGTAATGTCTATTTAATATATATATATATATATATATAGTGTGTGTATATATATATATATGGTGTGTGTGTATATATATATATATATAATCCTTTATATGTGTATATATATGTGTGTATATATATTATTCTTTATATGTATATACATGTATATGTACACTAGGTTGTTTATAATTTTATATATACATATATATGTGTATATATACCACATATATATAACTATATATAAGATATATATATCTTTTGTTTTATATATATGTGTGTTTGTGTGTGTGTGTGTGTGTGTGTGTGTGTGTGTGTGTGTGTATACTGCAGTTTCTTTATCCACTTATAGACTGATAGGCATTTGGTTGGTTCCACGGTTTTGCAGTTGTGAATTGTGCTGCTATAAACATGCATGTACAAGCATCTTTTTCAAATAATGACTTCTTTTCCTCTGGGTAGATATGACTTCCTTTCCTCTGGATAGATACCCAGTAGTGGGATTGCTGGATCAAATGGTAGTTCTACTTTTAGCCCTTTAGTATCTCCACACTGTTTTCCATAGTGGCTGCACTGGCTTACATTCCCAACAGCAGCATAGAAGCGTTCCATGATCACCGCGTCCATGCCAACATCTACTGTTTTTTGATATGATCATTCTTGCAGAAGTAAGGTGGTATCGCATTGTGGTTTTGACTTGCATTTCCCTGATCATTAGTGATGTTAAACATTTTTTAATGTGCTTGTTGGCCATGTGTATATCTTCTTTCCATAATTGTCTACTCATGTCCTTAGCTGACGTTTTGATGAGATTGTTTATTTTTTTCTTACTGATTTGTTTGAGTTTGTTGTAGATTCTTGATATTAGCCTTGTGTTAGATGTATAGATTGTAAAGATTTTCTCCCACTTTGTGGGTTGTCTGTTTACTCTGCTTACTGTTCCTTTTGTGGTGCAAAAGCTTTTGAGTTTAATTAGGTCCCAGTTATTTATCTTTGCTTTTATTGAATTTGCTTTTGGGTTCTTGGTCACAAAATCCTTCCCTAAGCCAATATCTAGAAGGGTTTTTCCAAAGTTGTCTTCTAGAATTTTATAGTTTCTGGTGTTAAAGTCTTTTATCCATATTGACTTGATTTTTGTATAAAGTGAGAAGTGAGAATTCAGTTTCATCCTCCTACATGTGGCTAGCCAATTATCTCAGCACCATTTGTTGAAAAGTGTGTCCTTTCCCGACTTTTATGTTTTTGTTTGTTTTGTTGAAGGTCGGTTGGCTTTAAGTATTTGGATTTATTTCTGGGTTCTCTATTCTGTTCCATTGGTCTATGTGCCTATTTTTATAACAGTACCGCGCTGTTTTGGTGACTATGGCTTTATAGTATAATTTGAAATGAGGTATTGTGATGCCTCCAGATTTGTTCTTTTTGCTTAGTCTTGCTTTGGCTATGCATGCTCTTTTTTGGTTCCATATGAATTTTAGATTTTTCTTTTCTAATTATGTGGAAAATGATGGTGGTGTTTTGATGGGGATTGCACTGAATTTCCAGGATGCTTTTGACAGTATGGTCATTTTCACAATATTGATTTTATCCATCCATGAGCATAGGATATGTTTCCATTTGTTTGTGTCATCTATTTATTTATTTCAGCAGTGTTTTGTAGTTTATTTATTTATTTATTTCAGCAGTGTTTTGTAATTTTCCTTGTAGAGGTCTTTTGACTCCTTGGTTAGGTATGTTTCTAAGTATTTTATATTTTTTTGCTGTTATTACAAAAGGAGTTGAGTTCTTGATTTGACTCTTCACTTAATCACTGTTGGTGTATAGAAGAGCTACTGATTTGCGTACATTAATCTTGTATTCAGAAACTTTGCTAAATTCTTTTATCAGTTCTAGGAGCTTTCTGGAAGAGTCTTTTGGGCTTATAAGGTAAACAATTATAATGTCAGCAAACAGTGACAGTTTGACTTCTTCTTTACCAATTTGGATGCCCTATATTTATTTATTTATTTCTTACGTCCAATTATTCTGGCTAGGACTTCTAGAACTGTGTTGAAGAAGAGTGGTGACAGTGGGCACACTTATCTTTTTCAAGTTTTCAGAGAAAATGCATTCAACTTTTCCCCATTTGGTATTATTTTGGTGGTGGGTTTGTCATAGATGACCTTTATTACATTAAGATACGTCCCAGGTATGCTGATTTTGCCGAGAGTTTTAATCATTAAGGGATGATGGATTTTGTTGATTTTTTTTTTTTTTTTTTTTTTTGAGACGGAGTTTCGCTCTTGTTACCCAGGCTGGAGTGCAGTGGTGCAATCTCGGCTTACCGCAACCTCCGCCTCCTGGGTTCAGGCAATTCTCCTGCCTCAGCCTCCTGAGTAGCTGGGATTACAGGCACGCACCACCATGCCCAGCTAATTTTTTGTAGTTTTAGTAGAGATGGGGTTTCACCATGTTGACCAAGATGGTCTCGATCTCTTGACCTCGTGATCCACCCGCCTCGGCCTCCCACAGTGCTGGGATTACAGGCTTGAGCCACCGCGCCTGGCCTGTTGAATATTTTTTATGCATCTATTGAGATGATCATATGATTTTTGTTTTTAATTCTGTTTGTGTGGTGTATCACATTTATTGACTTACATATGTTAGACCATCCTCGCGTCCCTGGTATGAAACCCACTTGATCACAGTGGATTATCTTTTTGGTGTTTCCATCTGTCCTGGCCTTTCTTTTGTTGGTAGTTTTTTGTTGCTGTTGTTGTTGTTGGTAGTTTTTAAATTACCATTTCAATCTCACTACTTGTTATTGGTCTGTTCAGGGTGTCTAATTCTTCCTGATTTAAGCTAAGAGGGTTGTATATTTCCAGAAATATCCTCATCTCTTCTAGGTTTTCTAGTTTATGTGCGTAGAGGTGTTCATAATAGCCTTGAATGATCTTTTGTATTTCTGTGGTGTCCATTGTAATATCTCCTGTTTCACTTCTTAGTGAGGTTATTTGGATTTTCTCTCTTCTTTTCTTGATTAATCTTGCTAACAGCCTATCAATTTTATCTTTTCAAAAAACCAATATTTTGTGTCAGTTATATTTTGTATTTCTCAAATTCAATTTTATTTAGTTCTTCTGTGATCTTGGTTATTTCCTTTCTTCTGCTGGGTTTGGGTTTGGTTTGTTATTGTTTCTCTAGTTCCTCGAGGTGTGACCTGAGACTGTAATTTTGTGTTCTTTCAGTCTTTTTGATGCAGGCATTTAGGGCTCCGAGCTTTTGTCTTAGCTCTACCTTTGCTGTATCCCAGAGGTGTTGGTAGGTTGTGTCATTGTCTTTCAGTTCAAAGAATTTTTAAATTTCTGTCTTGATTTCATTTTTGACCCAATGCTTATTCAGAAACAGGTTGTTTAATTTCCATGTATTTGCATGGTTTTGAAGGTTCCTTTTGATTTCCAGTTTTATTTCACTGTGGTCTAAGAGAGTGCTTAATGTAATTTCAATTTCTTAAATTGATTAAGGCTCATTTTATGGCCTATTTACGGTATCTTGGAGAAAGTTTCATGTACTATTGAATAGAATGTATATTCTGCAGCTGTTGGATGAAATGTTCTACATATGTCAATTAAGTCCATTTGTTCTAAAGTTATAGTTTAAATCCATTGTTTCTTTGTTGACTTTCTGTCTTGATGACCTGTGTGGTGCTGTCAGTGGAGTATTGAATTCCCCCACTGTTATTGTGTTGCTGTTATTAATGTTTGTCATTAATGTTTCTTTTTGGCTCCTATGTTTCTTAAGTTATTAAATGTCCAATGTATGTTTAATTTCCGGGTTATTTTTATACTGTAGATATCTAACTTTATTTTATTGTAATTAGCAAGTGCAATCTATATGGCTGCAATGTTTTAACTTGTTGAGATTTGCTTTATGACAAACACATGGGCATTTTAAAATTAAAATGTCCTATTTATGCTTAAGAAAAATGCATTATCTATATTTAGGGTATAGGTTGTTATGTTTTTATTTAATAAAGCTTGTTAATGTATTGTTAAAAAACATTTACACTTTGCTGATGGAAATGGTATCAGAGAATTTATAAACATTATGGCATATATGAATCATTTGAATAGGTATAGGCTATGATAAAGTGGTGCAGCTCTACTGGTGAATGCCGGCAAATGGTCATTTTTGATGAGTAATATTTTGTCTGTTTGGTCTGGTTGATCTTTTAAAAGTGGTGTGTTGAAGCTCCTGCTATTATGGATGATTTTACAATAATTATTTGAGTTACAAGACAATTTCAATTTTATTAATTTGACATGTATTTAGAATTGTGATAACTTCCCACAGAATTTTTTTTTCCATCATATTTGGTGATTTCCTTTATCCATAATAATCATACTCTCTGTCTGTGTGGTCTTTTTTCCTGAAGTTGGGTAGCTAGAACATCTTCACAGGGAGATCTCAGGGCAGCAAGAGTGAGAATGGAAATTACAAGGCTTCCTGATTCCTCACTTAGAAATCACACAAAGTCACTTCAGTTGCAAGTAATGAGATCAGCCAGATTAAAAAGAGAAGTAGATTCTCTCTCTTGATTGGTAGAGTTAGAAAACAAAAATCTGTGGCAATTTTTATTCAACACAAATTACTTCTCTGTATTGTAATTATGAATCTGTTCCTATAAACTTTATAAAATTATTCAGGGAAGGAGGGTGAAGAAACAAAAGTAAACCAAATTTCTGGCACATTCATTATTAATCGTTATCAGCTTGTTCTCTTACTTGCTTTTTTATAGTTGTTTGCTGCCTATTGTTTTAGAATCATGTAGTCCCTAGATTATAGTTTCCACTAACTGCTCTTTAGATTACAACTTAAACATTATACGACATCAAGTTTTCCCTTTGAGATATTCCTTCAGCTCTTGTGTGTAAGTGAAACATTAGCCGGTCTGCAAGACTCCGTTAGAAGCTGACTCATCAAACAATGCAGTCTCCACATCCTAATGATCTCATACCCTTTACCTTGACCAATCAATAACCCACATTGTACAGTTCCTCACCCTCTGTGATCCATTTAAAAATCCCCAGTCCAGAACTATCTGGAATTTGAGGATTTCACTCTGTTGTAAACCCTACCATCTTGGTGTATTGGAAAGTTATTATGCAGTAGGCATACAAAATTGTTGGACTACAACAGATAACGATAGATGTATTTTTTACTGTCATATTTTGAGTTTTGTACATTTAAGCATTATTTTTCATTTTTTTGAATTTTTTGAATAATATAATTTTATTTTATCTGTACAGATATTCAAGATAAATCCTCTATTTCTACTTTAACCAAGATTATTTAACCCTATTCAGCAAAAAATAAATCAGTATCTTATATTCTAATCAACATAAGGTTTCTGAAAGGTATTAATTCAGATTACAACAACCTCTCTCCCTACCACCATTCCACGATGAGAAGCTACTACTCTTTAGTATTTAGTTCTCCATTTGAACTCCATTAAATCAGATATTTATTATTATGACTTTGTGTAAACAATGTGTAAATATACTACCATTTAATATTTTCTTGATAAGCTTTTTAAAAATATATTTCTACTAGATTCATTTTCTTAAAATTAGTTTTTTAGCTCTT
>NW_022436948.1:43107391-43127619 GCF_009761245.1 Sapajus apella
TATTTGCTTTGTTCTTGAAATACTGTTTAGATAGTTGGGATGGCAATTATTTTCAATCAGGTTTCATTTGGATCTGCATGAGAGACAGGAGAGGATAGTAACTTAGAGTCTGGACATTGGTGCTTAACTTTGTTGACACAAATCTAGACTTATGTTTTATTATCTGAGGAACATTGGGAAAATCACCTAAACTTTTCAGCATTTACCCTTTTCATTTGTATAATTAGTATTGTATTAATAATACCTGTTTCACAGAATTAACTGACTTTATAAAATAAGATAGGGAATTGTCTCTCCTTTTCAATGTTTGGAATAGTTTCATAAAAAATGATACCAATCTATTTGTACCTCTGGTAGAATTCGGCTGTTAATTCATCTGGTCCTGGGATATTTTTGGGGGGCGGTGTGAGGCTATTAATTACTGCCTCGATTTAAGAAATTGTTATTGGTCTACTAGGGATTTGACATCTTCCTGGTTTGGTGTTGGGAAGATGTGTGTGTTCAAGAATTTATCCATTTCTTTCATATTTTCTAGTTTATTTTCATTGAGGTGTTTATAGTATTCTCTGATGGTAGTTCGTATTTCTGTGGGGTCAGTGGTGATATACCTATATCATTTTAAAGGTGGCTATTTAATTCTTTCTTTTTTTTTTTTGAGTCTAGGCAGCATTCTATTTTATTAATTTTTTTTTTAAACAGCTTCTGGATATATTGATTTTTTTCTGGAGGGCTTTTCATATCTCTATCTTCTTCAGTTCTGCTCTGATTTTATGATAATCCCCAAGACAATGGGGAAAATGTCTCCAGGGCATGTCAGAGATCTTCATGGCAGCCCCTTCCATCACAGGCTCAGAGTCCTAGGTGGACATGGTTTTGTGGTTTGGGCCCAGGGTCCCTGTTCTTTGTGCAGCCTAGTGACTTGTTGCCCTGCATTCCAGCCACTCAGCCCCGCCAGAAAGGGGCCAATATAGAGCTCAGGCCATGGCTTCAGAGGGTGCAAGCTCCAAGATTTGGCAGCTTCCACATGGTGTTGAGCCTGAGAGTGCAGAGAGGTCATGAATTGAGGTTTGGGAACCTCCACCTAAATTTCAGAAGATGTATGGAAATGCCTGATGTCAAGGCGGAAGTTTGGTGCAGGGGTGGGGCTCTCACAGAGAACCTCTGCTAGGGTAATGTAGAAGGGAAATGTGGAGTTGGAGAGCCCATATAGAGTCCCTACTGGGGCATCACCTGGTGAAGCTATAGGAAGATTGCCACCATCCTCTATACCTCAAAATTGTAGATCCACTGACAGCTTGAATCATGTGCCTGGAAAAGGCACAGACACTCAATGCCAGCCCATGAAAACAGCAGGGAAAGAGTCTGCACTCTGCAAAGCCACAAGGGAGAAACGTCCCAAAACCATGGGAATCCACCACTTGCTTCAGCATAACCTGGTTGTGAGACTTGGACTCAACGCAGATCAATTTGGGGCTTTAAGATTTGAATGTGCTGCTGGATTTCGGACTTCCAAGGGCTGCAACCCTTTGTTTTGTCCTGTTTCTCCCATTTGGAATGCCTGTATTTAAAATACTTGTACCTCCATTGCATCTTGAAAGTAATTAGCTTGCTTTCGATTTTACAGGCTCCTAGGCAGAAGGGACTTGCCTTGTCTCACATGAGACTTTGGATTGTTAACTTTTGAGTTAATTTTAAAATGAGTTAAGACTTTGGGGGACTGCTGGGAAGGCATGGTTGATTTTGAAATATGAGGGAATGAGATTTGGAGGGACCAGGGGCAGAATGATAAAGTATGGCTCTGTGTCCCCACCCAAATCTCACCTTGAGTCACACTGTCAAAATTTCCACATATTGTGGAAGGGACCCAGTGGAAGATAAACAGTCTCTCCCATACTGTTCTCATGGTAGTGAATAAATCTCATGAGATCTGTTAGTCTTATCAAAGGTTTCTGCTTTTGCATCTTCCTCATTTTTGTTCTTGCCACCACCATGTGAGAAGTTCCTTTCACCTTCCCCATGATTCTGAGGCCTCCCCAGCCACGTTAAACTCTAAATCTAATTAAATCTCTTTTTTTCCCCAATCTCAGGTATTTTTTTTTTTTTTTTTGTCAGTAGCATGAAAACAGACTAATCCAGAGCTGTAGGGGGCACCTCTTGAAATCAAGCCATCTAGCCTCCCTGGCTTCCGTAGCAGAGAAACATGGCCTAGAGCTACAGAGATGGATGCCTCCCTTCTCCCGCCCAGGGAGTTTAGCGTATTAGGCAGTTATGAGTACCAGTGCTGGCTACTGCCCCTTTCCCAAGGATCTCAAATGGCTTGGACTGCAAGCAGCTAAAGCTGTAGTGCTGGTTACTTCTTTCCCCAGGAGCTGTGCAGGCTTAAGCAGATTCTAGCTAAGAGGCTATTGAGAATCTGTGCAGTTCTGGGGTTGCAACCCAAGGTCCCAGTGGCATGGGTTTGAGAGTGGGATCTTCTGATTAATGGGTTGCATGGTTTCTTGGAAAAAGCTCGATTTCCCTGGCTGGATAGCAGTCTCACTGACCACCTCCCTTGGCTGGTGGGGTGGGGGGTCCCCTGCTCTATGTGGCTCTCAGGCGGGCCACCACACCACACTGCTCTTCCTTGCTCTCCATGGATCACACCAGCTACCTAGTCGGCTCTGATGAGAGAAGCTAGATACCTTGGTTGCCAGTGCAGGATTCACAAGCTAATTATGTTTTTTTTTCGATGGGAGTCTCTGATGCCTGCTGCTTTTAGTTGTCCATCTTGGCCCTGCCCCCCGGTTACCATTATTTCTGAGTATTCTATGAGTTTGTTTATGGAAGAGATTAGCATTTGAATTAGTGGACTGATTAAAGCACTTAGCCTGCCCCAGTGTGCTGGGAATCATCCAATTTATTGAAGGACTGAATAGAATAAAAAGGTGGATGAGGGCTGTGTCTTCCTGTCCTCTACCTGGCTGCTTGAGCTGGGACATCAGTCTTCTCCTGCCCTCAGCGTTCCTGTTCTCAGGACTTCAGGCTGCAGCTGGAATCTATACTATCGGCTCTCCAGCTCTGAGGACTCCTAACTATACCGCCAGCTTTTCTCGGTTTCCAGGTTGCCTATTGCAGACTGTGGCACTTCTCAGCTTTCGTATTCATGTAAGCCAATTCTCTTTCTCTTTCTATATTTTTCTCTTTCTTTTCATCATCTATCTATCATCTATCTAATCTTGCTATCTGTCATCTATCTAATCTTACTAGTTCTGTTTCCCTGGGAAAAACCAACTAATATAATAATCATTCTATGATGTACTAGAGAGTAAAAAAACAAAAATCACATGGGAAGAGTTACCTGCCTCAATCTTTAATCCACATTCCCAATTTCCTTTGGAAAATAAACCACAATTCAGAATAGTTTTCTATTTTTTTTTCCTGTAATGTTATATTTGCATTGCCTTATCTTCCTGACATATATTCTTTCCACTATTATCTACTCTACATATTCCTGTCAGATTCACATTTCTAAAATACAAAACTGAATGTCTTGCTAATATTTTCTATATGACAAAAATCAAATTGCTTAGCCTGGCATTTCACTTTCTCACACCTCTCATTTCTCTGATACACATAACCCTGAAGGCAACCTGTATTTCTGTTAACTCCCCGAGTACACATGCACTGGACCATTGTGTGACTTTGTGTACTTTGTATTTATCTCACCTTTCCCACATTTCCTTGGTGAAGGTCAACTTGTTATTCTTTCCATATACAGATTAATTACTTTCTCTGCTATGAAGAGTTCCTTTGTTACTTTCTAGGCGTAATTATCCATCTTTCTTAGTATTCTCACAAATCTTTATAAAAAACACACAATTTTATATGAATTTGCTCAATACAGTCACTTTTCTGTTAGAAGTTAAGATTTTGAGTGAACAAAGGTAATGCTTTCTCATCTTTGTATTCTCAGAATTCATCACACCACTGGATATATTGAATGAAAGAATGAATGGTGCAGAGAACCCATAAATCATGAAATCCCAGAAGGTGGACAAAATTAATACAGTGTTCTATGAAGATAAATATTAATAATAAATTGTTAAAAATTTAACACTTTCTCAATGCAACCTGAGAAATAGGGTGAGGTAAAAATATTGACGAGATACTCTGGTGTACCTATTTTTATTTAATTGGTGAAAAAGGAGAATATAACCCAAGGCAATATACTTAGATTAGAAAAGAGCTGCAGCCTCACTCTACCATTCCTTGCTAAAAAGCAGAGAGTACCACTGTTTTTTAGTTTACGGAATTGGAAAGTTTAACAGTGGAATGATAAAAATGTAATGATATAATTTATTTTTTTAAATATATTAACAATACTAAGGATTTCCTGAAATTTTTGATAAAGTTGCAACCTCAAAGTAGAGTACCTGTTGAGTACTGTAGCACTACAGGATAGAATTTCAGAGAACAGGGTAGAACGTGGGAAAAGAGCATTCCTGAAGAAATCAGGAATATACATTTTTATTGTCCTGTTTATTAAGGCTTTTATCACTTTTTTTTTCATTGGAAGACATCAGAGTTTTAATAAAACAATCTAATGTATCTTGGTGAATTCACAAGTTTCTACAAAGATGGTGCTTTTTTTTTTAGAGGTCTTCACACTTTGGTGTCATTTTGATGAAAATTTGTATGCCCTAAAATTCTCGTTCCTTCTCATCAGTGAGTAAGCATACCTGAATTTAGTTATATCCAGTGAAATAATTAAAATATGTATAAAAATATTAAAAACATATATATGATCACTGTCTTGCCATTGGCGATTCCCTCACAAATAAAGAATTCAATTTGTATTATATACAGTTAGATATACAAATTTCCCTTGAAATTGATTTTCTTTTTTTAAGATAGGAGCTCTCATATTTCTGGGACATGAGTAAAACCAGCTTCTGGATTTGTAGGATAGCTGCATTTTTCTGAGATCCCTTGTTATTCAGTCTTGGAAGTAGAGAAGACAGATTTGCAAGGAAACCTAATCCTTCAATGTGTATTGTTAATATTTGGGCATCTTAGCCCAGCCTAGAGCCTTTGATTTGCAAACGAATCCAGAGTCACACTTTCTCTATTAGCCCATGCATCCCACAAGGCAGTATTTCTCAGCCTTCGCCATTCCAGGACCAGGTTCTAGGCAACTGGTAACCACTTCCATAGCTCAGAACTCACGAAAAATATTCCGATTATCCAAACTTAAACTGTTCATCCTGCCGCTCTTGACTTTCCCTTGGAAACCCCAATAAAGACAGTGACCTAAACCTTCCCTTTACTCCTGTGTTCTTCATCTTAATGCCCCTGTGTCTTTCTCATGTGGACCTGTGTGGCATGGCTTGCCTCCTGTCTTTAAAATCTGTAAGTATAATAAACTTTGTTTTTATGTTCTCCTGACTCTCTCCTCTGTCTCCTCTTGTGGATATACCTGACTGACCATCTCACGAGAACAATACTATCATGTGAAATTAGAAAATTCTGTTTAAGTCAAGTTGTATAGCCCCGACCATGTTCCACAGATGGGAAAGGATTGAAGAGCCTAATGTTTGTGCAGAGGCGATCAAAGTCATACTGAGTGGCTGAAATGGCTACACTGGTTACAATCAGAATCCCAGTCTATTTATTTATAATTAGAGATATAATTTCTAAATAAATAAAGTTCTCAGAACAACTATAAAATTGTTTTCTGCAGCCAAACTAGAAACTCCTATCATCAGAAGCTTGCTTGGTGAGGATGGAAACAGAAATGAAGTATATAAGATTCTAATATGTCATGCATCAGATTCTGGAAGCGGCAACACTGGCCAGCTATTTCCAGTGCACTGAAAAGAACATTTCCACTTTGGGCAGAGTTTGGAGGATCCCAAGCAGGTGATGTTGGCACCTTTACTGCCGCTGTTGACTGCCCTGTGCTAATGAATGTTTATTTATTTAAAGTTCTTAAACTTTTTGGTCTCAGGACTCCATTACATTCATTGTGGCCCCAGAAGAGTTTTTGTTTCATATATGGTTATGCGTACCGATATTTATTTTATTCAAAATTAAAAATGGAAGATGTTTCATATATTTATTTAAAATAAATGACAATAAGCCTATTGTACATGAACATAAATAATTATAAAAACTATTATTTTTAAATACACAAATATTATTTTACATTTTTTTGCTAACTTCTTTTATATTTTACTGAGTAGAAGAAAGAAGTTTTGTGTCCTGTTTATATTCAGTCAGTTGCAGCATGACGTTCTGGCTGAAGTATATGAAGAGTATCTGGCCTCACACAGATATGTAGTTACAAAAAGGAGCGTTGACTTTTTCAGTTAGTGTGGGTTTTAATACTACACAAAAATTTGACAAGTTGTAGTTTTTCAAACAAAACTTGGAATGTGTAATTCGAAACTGTATCAACGAGGCTTGTCGGTGTATGCCTATCCTCCCAGCTACTCCAAGGCAGGAGGATCCATTGAGCACAAGAGTTGGAGGTTGTAAGGCGCTATGATCCTATCCCTGCACTCCAACCAGGGCAACAGACTGTGAGCCTTTCTTTAAAACAAAAAGAAAAATAAACAATAATAATAAACTTGTACTGTTACATTAAAATCTATCGGTCTTTCTGGCATTAAGGATGAACTTTTACACATGCAAGAATTTTTATTATACGTTGGTAATTTGGAAAATATTAGTTTAGTAAATATGCCAATGTTGACATAGGAATCCATTAACTGTGCTTTAAAAACCATGTTCTGTAGAATATATTCTGTCCATAAATATGCTAACATTTAAATCAGCATATAACAAGACTCAATTTAATAACTAAAATGTAAGTGATAAAAAAGAAATGATTTTTGAATATTTTACCTAAAGAATTAAACTTTAGAATATAAGATATATGCTAAAAAATTATTAAGTGCAAAAAATTAACTTCTGGTCTGTTGGTAGGACTCTATTCCTAGAAGCTCAAAAAAAAGTAATTTAATTTAGAATAATTAAAATAACTAAACTTTTTGACAATATGTATTATGCTTTATCATTAGATGCCTTATGAAACTTAGCAGAATGCCTTATGTGTGGTAAATGCTCAGTAAATATTTGCTAAACATCTAAATATTTGGATAACTAAATAATGAATTAAAAATAAAAATCATTAGAATCATTTTGAGGTTTATGTAGTAGCTGCCAGGTGACTAGGACTTTTTTTGAACTGCTCTTTAAAAGAGACAAAAACTTTATGTTCAATAAGGATCTGATCCAAAATTATTATCATCTCATAGATAGATATAGTCTACATTCTTTGAGTGTCTTTGCTTTGTTCTCCAACTTTGGCAGGAAAATGATAAGAAGTTTTGTTGTCCATAACTTAAAAATTAGTACTCCCTAGTTTTGCTGCTATTTGATTTGTGCTTTATTGTTTGTGACATAAAAAATATGATTTAGTTGGTGCTGACTGCTGTCATGAATTAAGCTACACTTTGAGCCACGTGTTTAGATTTTATTTGCGGTGCACCGGGCAGGCAGCAACAGGTTTTTACCAGTTCTAAGTGGAACAAGTGAAGTGACCCACAGCAGAATCCTTAATTTTCCAATTGTCAAGTGATTGACAAAACAGAACCCTGGACCTGAAGAATCGTGGCTTTATAATATCATTTTTCGTAAGTTGTCTTTTTCTTACGCATTTTGCTATAGGAGGGTTTCAACTCGCACAATTAAGTTTTATTGCTATATAGCTCAGACATTGTGCCAGGCAAATCAATGATGGCAGGAGGCGTCGGCAGATATATGAAACACAGCTATAATGCCAAATGCTATGGCTTGAAATGTGTCCCCCCAGCATTCACACATTGATATTCTAACCTCCAACACCTTTGAATGTAATTTTATTTAAAGACAGGTTTTACAGATGTATTAAATTTAAAATTATTAGGAAGGTCTTTAATCTAATATAACTAGTGTCCCTACAAAAAGGGGAATATGGAGACAGACACATAGAGGAGAACAATGCCATGTGAAGATGAAGGCAGAGATTGGGGTGATGGCTTCTACATCAACGATTGCTAAGGAAACCACCAGAAGCTAGGAATCTAGGAGGAAAGGAAGGAACTTATTCCCTCTCACAGGAACAAACCCTGCTGACGGCTTGATCTCAGACTTCCAGAAAGGCAAGACGGTGCACTTCTAGTGTCCTAAGTCACCCAGTTTGTGACATATTGTTACAGCAGCTCTAAAAACTAATACACTAAGAAACTTAGTCCTTTTATGTTGCTCTGAATTAAATTGCTTCTCTTCAGTTTCGAGGTATACGCTCATCTGGGGCTGAAACCATCCTTTGCTTGTTGGGGAGGATCAAATATTTTCCACGTGAACACTGGTATGATGATATTAGCATTTTGGAGGCTATGGATACTGACACTTCTTTGGTGTTTGAAAAGGTCACTGAGGTTTGTGGATAAAAGCAACAGATGAAGAAGTGCATGTTATCGATAATATAATCAGTCTGAAGTACATTGAGAGTCAACCAGAATTATGCCCAGCAGGAAACTGGCTATTTTCAGTGCTTTTCTGATTAAGCCATATCAAACATACCTAAAATAAATGATTGCCTACCTAGCCAGGTGATTATGTTTCATCATTTTCCCTAAAATAGGCGAACCACACTCCCGTGTGGAGATATGATCAATCTACAGAATAGTGATTTACAGCTATCATGCAGTGTTTGGGGAACTTTGCAGAAAGAAAAGACACAGGTTAAAATCATCTCAGCTTTTTATTTCATTAACATCAATGAATAAAGGTTCCCCAAATATGTCCATGCCTCAATCCACAGAATCTATGGATATATTACCTAACATGGCAAAAAGACTTTGTGCAAGTGATGACGGGTATGGTCTTTGTGAAGGCATCATTATCCTAAATTATTTAAGTGGAGCCAATTTAACCACATGTTCTTAAAATTGATGGGCCTTTTCTGGTTGAGTTTAGAGTCAGAAGGAGATGTGACTAAGAAAGAAGGCTGAGAGAGATGCCACGTTGCTGGTTGCTGACTTTGAAGATGACAGAGGTGGTCATGAGCCAAAGAATGTAGGAAGCTTCTAGAAGCTAGAGAAAGTAAAGAAATGGATGGTTTCCTGAAGCATCCAGAAAAAAATATTGCTCTGCCAGCAACATAATTTTCATCCAATGAGACTGACCTGGGTTTGACTTTTAACCTACTAAACTGTAAGACGGGGAATTTGTTTTGGTTTAAGCTACTAAATTTGTGATAATTTACTATAGCAGCAATAGAAAACTAATACAATCAATTAATTATCAACAATACTTATTGATCATCTAGTTGTGCAGGGTGCCTTAAAAACACATGTATCAGAGTATGAACAATAATACTTATAAAAGTTTATTGTGAAACATGAGAAGATATGAGACTAATATGTAAAATGTTATAAGTGAGACTCAGTATTTTTAA
Source organism: Sapajus apella (assembly GCF_009761245.1). Taxonomy (NCBI): domain Eukaryota; kingdom Metazoa; phylum Chordata; class Mammalia; order Primates; family Cebidae; genus Sapajus; species Sapajus apella. The sequence continues at coordinate 43,116,876 of NW_022436948.1, forward strand.
ACACCTTTGATACTCATAGCAATATTATAAGTAAAAAAATTTAAACAATTTGTCCAAGACCGCACAATTAGTATTTGTCTAGTGTTGTCTGAATTGATGGTTGAGCTTTCTGAGCTCATCCACTCTGCTTTTTCTAAGGATTTCTGTTACTGAACAGTTAATTCCCTACATAGAATTTTTTTTTTTTTGAGATGGAGTTTCTCTCTTGTTACCCAGGTTGGAGTGCAAAGGCACGATCTCAGCTCAGCGCGACCTCTGCCTCCTGGGCTCAAGCAGTTCTCCTGCCTCAGCCTCCGTTTTTTTTGTTTGTTTGTTTGTTTTTTTAAGAGCCAGGGTCTTGCTATGTTGCCCAGGCTGGAGTGCAATGGCTATTTACAGGCGCGATCCCACTACGGATCAGCAGGGGAGTTTTGACCTGCTCTGTTTCCGACCTGGGATGGTTCACCCCTCCTTAGGCAACCTGGTGGTCCCCCACTCCCAGGAGGTCACCATGTTGATGCCAAACTTAGTGCAGACACCCGATCGGCATAGCGCACTACAGCCCAGAACTCCTGGGCTCAAGAGATCCTCCCATCTCAGCCTCCCAAGTAGCTAGGACTACAGGCACGCACCACTGCACCTGGCCTTACATAGAATATTAAGTTGTAGGACACATATTCATTTTTAATAAAAGTGATATTCCAAAGAAAATTTAGAAGTCTCAAGAATAAGTATTTCATGTATTATTTTAATTGTATATGAATCACATTTTCTTTTACGATTTTAATTAAGTGGAGAAATAAAACTCAGAATATACAACATTTATGTAGCTATGATATAGTGAGGGGGCAGCATGAAAGATAGCTTTAAGTGATATAGTTTTTGTTTACTATTTTGTTTAGTTTTATGCTCCCAGTTAAAAAGAGAAAGAAGTGGTCTCTGAAGTGGTCTCCTACCTCTCCTCAGTAGGCAGGAAGCTTTCTTAAGAATCTCTTATTTCTTGGTAAAGTTTAAGTTGAGCCACAATATTCCCTTTTAACTTTGTTTGGGAGGATAATGCACATGTCAATTGGAGACCCTTCTTTTGAGCCTCTTAATATAATTTATGAGGCAGCCCAATAACCTGTCTAGGATTGATCGGAGTTCCCAGGGGACTTCGGTATTCATTGCCTTCCTACCTCTGGGGTTTCTGAGTCCACATATGCTGTGCTACTACCAATATTAACCTCGAGAGACTCCACAACATCGAAAGAGTAGATTTTCCTGAAGACATCAGTGATGAAGAACAATGGGCTTTGTATCACAAAAATTTTTAAATGTCCTCTTTTCAGCGTCCTTTTTCTTAAAACAAATTATCCTCTCTATTGACTTTTTAGAAAAATTATCATTTTGTATTGTATTATAGTAAAATGTACATTCCTTAGATTTTATCATTTTAACTATTTTTAAGTGTACAGTACTTGTATCATTAAGCACATTCACAATGCTGTGTAAATATCACCACTATTCATTTCCAGAATTTTTCATTTTCCCAAATGGAAACTCTGCACCCATTAAACAATAACTCCCACTTCCTCTGACCTCAGCTCTGGCAATCACTATTCGACGTTCTCTCTCTTTCTACGTATTTGACTATTTTAGATTTTTCATGTAAGTGGAATGATACAATTTGTGTCCAGCTTATTTCATTTAATTTTTTCAAAGTGCATTCATGTTTTAGCATGTGTCAGAATGCCATTTTTTTTTTTTTGAGACAAAATCTCACTCTGTCCCACAGCTTGGAGCACAGTGGCACGATCTCAGCTCACTGGAACCTCTGCCTACCGGATTCAAGCAATTCTCCTGCCCAGCCTCCCAAGTAGCTGGGATTACAGGCACCTGCCACCATGCCTGGCTAATTTTTGTATTTTTAGTAGAGATGGGGTTTTGCCATGTTGGCCAGGCTGGTCTCAAACTCCTGACCTCAGGTGATCTGCCTGCCTCTGCCTCCCAAAGTGCTGGTATTACAGGCACGAGCCACCATGCCCGGCTGCCATTTTTTAAGGCTGAATAGTCTATTGTGTGTGTGTGTATATATATATGCATATAATATATATACACGCGTAGATAGTTTATATATATATTTTTATCTATGTTATATATATTTTTATACATACACACACACACACACACACACATATTTTGTTTATCCATTCATCTGTTAATGGACATTTGGGTTGCCTTCACCTTTAGGCTATCGTAGACAATGCCGCCCTCAGCACCAGTAGACAGACTTATTTTTGTAAGGCCCTTGCCCTTCATGTATTTACATTTTTACCCCAAGAAGTTGGTCAAAGTATTTTCCAAATGAATATACTTCCCTTCCGAAAATGAATTCCTATACCAACTACTAAACTAAAACATTCTGTTTTCATCTCTCTTTCGAGAGTGAATTGCTTCCCACTGTGAAGCCCTGGATAGAAATTGGGAAGGCCAACTCAGAACGTTTTTGTTTATCTACCTTTAAGTTCGTTTTTCTGTGTGAATTTAATAGAATAAAGAGACGTTTCCTAATAACTTGAATTGGCCATCTTAATATAAGAAGCTATATTTTTAATAATATACAGTATAAATAACACTTTATATTATATAATTATGTAAATTACATACTATATAATTATATTATATAAATATATAACATATGTAATTTATATTCATATAATTTTTTTCAGAAAAAATAATTGAAAAACTTCAACCACCAAAATACATAAATAACATAGCTATTTTAGTTCGTGCCACAGTTTGCATAATATTTCACAAAGCATCCAAACCAAGACAAAGAAGATTTTTGGAGGGCATGAAAAATAAATTTGGCGGTGGCCAAACTGCAAACAACTATTTCTCTGGTTAAAAAAGATCCCAAAAGTTTAATCAGGTTTTTTATGTTACATACTTTGAACTAAAATATTTGTTTTTCCTGAGCATCACAATGTTTTTTACATACCTAAATGTTAGAAACTTAGTGTTATATCATTAAATTCAAACATGTAGTGTAATGTTCCATGGTAGTAATCTTCTGTCATCAGCCAGAGAAAATATGTTTAGTTTCTGTTGACTTTTATTATTAGAAAGGAGAGTTCGGCACCCAATTGAATAATTTGGGAGGATTTTGCTTAGACATTAAGACCTTTAAATCAGAAGAAAGAAACAATTAAATTCATTTTAAAATTGTGTTTAGATAGGTAGACAAATAGACATAATTGTGAAAGTTTCCTTTATATTTTTTTAAGTAAAACAAAAAAATTATGATTAAAATATTGGATTGGAGGAGACAGAAAGGCTTGATCAGGGAGCTCATGTTATCTTTAAGCCTGAGATTGTTTGTATGCTTCTGGGTGACATTATTTGTAACTTAGATCTTCCACATGTTTCCTAGATAATGGACTGTTATAAATACTTACGAGTTCTAAGAGAGACAGTAAACAGAATTACTTAAAATATTAAGATAGAGTCTTAGCAAGTTTCGCAGTGTATTTTAGAGGAAAGCCACAACTATAGAAAACTTCATTTGAATGCTGACCATCTAATTATTTGGAGGCCACAAAATTATATGGTTTATTTCTTAAATATTGATAAACTCTGAATTTATTAGTCATTGAGATGTTCTTATTTTTCACAACAACTATTTTAGTCATTTAAATGTCATGATTTTATAACTTTTAAAATGGTTTAGCCATCTTTAAAAAGAACATTATCTACCTCTTAAAAACATTTCAAGCTCTTGTAATAATACTGGTTGAGGAAAATGTTTACTTTACAAGCAAATTAAATCTGACAACTAATCATTCAGGCTATTTGCCACCTGGTACAAATATTGAAGAATAGTTCTTACTTCTCTCTAGTGTCATTCAGCAATAAGAAAGCATCATCTACTTTCTAAAAGGCCAAGTGGATTATTAATTAAAAACTAATTACATCAATTAAAAGTCCTAAGTGGTTAATTTGTACTGAATGATTTTTTATTACTAGGGTAATGAGACATTACTTTTCTTGGCTATTGTTAATATTAGAGAAATACTCATCATAATATCTATGGAAAATAAAATAAATATGCATTAAAATTAAAAACACATGTCTTTTCAAGCTTGTATTATAAGCTAGCTGAAATGAATTCCTTTTAACTTATTAATAAATTAGGCACATTCACAATTAGTTGAGTTTTTTTTTTTTTTTTAATTTTTGGCGGTCACAGGGTCTTACTATGTTGCCTAAGCTGGTCTCAAACTTCTGGCTTCAAGTCACTCTCCCGTTTTGGCCTCTCAATGTAGTGGGATTACAGGCATGAGTCACTGCACTTGGTCTGAGTTTCAATTTATGGAGGAATATATTCTTTTATATAATATGATCCTTTTGCATTATTCCAGATTTTAGTGTCAATTTTCCCAACAGGATCACTGTTGTTGATTTGTTTTTCAGATACTTTTTACATATTGGTAGAAACCTCTTTTAGCTTCTATTTTTTTTCAAACACATTCATACATTGTAATTTATTTAAGGAAATAAACCTGTTGTATTTTGCGGGGAAAAATTATCTGTCTGCCTTGCATAGAAGCCATGATACTGTGTTCTTTCAATTCTGGTGTCTTTGAGGCTTTTACTGTTCATGAAATAAGTACAATGGAGCCATTTAATTTGGTTGTTCTTCTGAACTTCACTGCAAATTAGATGAGTCTCTGAGATGCTCCCAACTGTAATATCATAAATTGTGGTCAACATCTCAACTATGTAGGAACCCTACCCCCCACAACCCCAGAGTTGGTATGAAGATTACTTTCTGCCGAAGATTTTTGGGATTCAACAGATGCAGAAAGAAGCCTTCTCATAAGTTCCCTTATCTGCCTAAAAGCAGAAACTTCTGAGAAATGGGGCTGCCATAAATTCCTTTTTTAGAGCCTCTTTTACTACCAGGAAGGAGACCAAGAATAAGCCTATTATATATCCCTCCTGTTGGGGACTTTTATGGGCAAGAAGAAGACAGAAAAACTACTTGCGCCTGAATGAACAAGCAATATCACAAACTTTCTTATCTCCTATTTTTTCTTCTATAAACTTCCTTGTTCTTCGCAAAGAGTCCCTTTTCCCTGCTAAGTTAGTACATAAGCTGGTAACTTAACCATTTATTAAGCTACTTCTTTTGCAAACACCTGTATGAATAGAAATATATTTTTTGTCTCCTGTTAATCTGTTGTCAGTTTAATTTGCAGGCCTCCAAGACTTAACCATTTTCTCCCCATCAACTACCGTTTCTCTTGGAATGAGATTGTAGGTAGGACTTGAGAATGTGACTTCCTCATGGGATGTAATTACACCTTGCATTAATTCAGCTCCTACAGTTCACAAAGCATTTTGTAAATATCCACTCATTTAATCCTTATAATAACAATGTGAAACAGACACTATTAAATTTTAATAATCATTATACAGAATAAACTAACAAAGAAATTATAAATTAAAATTATTTTGAATAAGATTTAGAGTTCAGATTTTACCTCAATCTTTCAATGTTTCTTGAAATTTTATTATTTTACTTTCTTGAAAAGGGGAATAAGCATCAGTAAATTACAGGACTATTAACCTAATTTTACTAAAAATATAATCATACATGCAATTTATCATGAATATTTTAGATGTCAGTCACTATGCTAAGAAGTGTTTTATGCCGTGAACCACCAAAATTTGAGGCAGGTTTCAGCTCATTTACAACGTTTATTTTGCCAAGGCTGAGGATGCGTGCCATGACGTAACCTCAGGAAGCCCTGATGACGTGTGCTCAAGGTGGTTGGGGCACAGCTTGGTTTTATACATTTTAGGGAGACATGAGACATGGATGAATCTATTTAAGAAGTGCAATGGTTCTGTTCAGGAAAGGTGGGGACAACGCCAAGCAGGTAGGGAGCTTCCAGGTCACAGGTAGGTGAGAGACAAACAGTGGCATTCTTCTGAGTTTCTGATAAGCCTTTCCAAAGGAGACAATGGGAATATGCATCTATATCAGCGGGCAGAGGGATGACTTGGATAGAATGAGAGGCAGATTTGCCCTAAGCAGTTCCCGGCTTGAAGGGACCCAAGACATTTTCCTTTCACAATGTCTATTACCTCATTAGCTTGTGGCAACCACCCTATGAGGCAAATTATGGTAATAGCTCATATTTACGTTCTGCTTACCATTGTCCAGGTAGAGTCCTAAATGCTTCCACGTTTCAATCAGTTAACAAGGGGAGAAATGCCAGATGTAGGTGATGGGGAGGAAGGCAGCAAATCACACTGCCACGTGTGTTCCTATGCAACAATTTTGCATGTTCTTCACATGTACCCCAAAACCTAAAATGCAATAAAATAAGTAAATGGGAAAAAAATTAAATTAAAATAAAATTTAAAAAATATATAATAATTACAAGATGTTGAAAATGAATCATGTACTTTCATTATCATTGAAATATTATAGATGTCAATAGTGGCAGGAAGAAGGTAAGAAACTAAACCAAGGTCACATGGCTATTCAGTGGGAGAAGCAAATTTCCAATTTAGGAAGCCTGACTCCATATTCTTTACCATGATGTTTACTGCCTTCTAGTAAATAAACATTTCAGCAGAGCACAGTAAACAAAGTTGGTCATCAGTGCAAGCTGATCTTCCCTCTTCCTTTCCTTCCCAGTGCACAAGTACAGGAATTAAAATAAAAGAGAAAGCAATCACTTTAAGAAGTGAAGCTGAACTCAAACTAGTGTTATATTTAAGTTTAGTGCTAAGTTCTTTTCATTTATTTTTTTCCTTCCCTACATCACAGCTGTCTTATGCACACTTATGTGCTAGCTGAAATAAACACTTCTGCTTTGGCAGACAAATTTATTGATTACATACATTGTAGTTTTTGTGACTATACTTCAAAATCAGACCATTTCAAAAACAAATTTATTTTCATATCTTATCTGCATTGGGAAGAAGTCTTCCAAACATATTAAATCCTCCAATCCCAGAAATTCTCAAGGCTAAATGCACACACTCTAACAGTAATAGACTACTTTTCAAGTACCCATGCACGATATTAATGCTAAGATATTGGAGAAGCCTTAAAAGACTGACATGTATTTACCAAACAATGGTTTGGATGATGGCACTCTTCTTAAGTATTAAACTACCGTCATATAGAGGCTGAATCAGAAACTTATTTGGTAGTTTTATTTATTTCCCACAAGAAATAAATGAGCACTCTGACATTAGAGAAGAACCACTTTACTGGGGAGCAGTTGAATTTTTAAATCTTATTAACCTACAACTTGGATTATGGTAGCTTAATTAATTTTTGTCTCCCGCCAGTGCTCAGAAGGAGCTCCTTGAAAGAAATGATAATGTCTTATTTATCTGCATTTCTAGCGCTTAGTACTTGTAAACCTCTCCTTACCTGCCTCACTCTCATTTTAGTCATAAGCTTATCGTGCCCACCTGTGTTCTGAAACTTAAGCCTTCACAGCACTTCAAGGACCACCCTTCATTACATGTGCCCTCTCTCATGCATTTCTCAGCTGGTTCTACCTTAAAGCTTTAAACACGCTGTGCTCTGTTCATATTTAAAAGCAACAACAGACAAGCCACAGAACACCCCAGTCACAAGTCCTCATTAATAAACACAAGATTTATTTTCCTTCGGAGCCAACTCTTTTATAAAAAATAATCTGTCTTTTTCATCTCTAATTCTAACACATTGCGTTATTGTCTAGCACATTGTGGTCTGACTTCATTTACTACGAGTCCAATGAAACTGCTCTAACGATGGTTACATGGTTATTTAGCAATGTTCTCACTACATTAGATGAAGAAATGCTATTCAGTTTTTATTACTGATGTTTGAACTAGTCAATACATAATAAATCTCTTTCATGACTGAGTCCTGAAACATTTGAGAAATAGGACATGGGTCAGTGGAAATGGAAATTAAAACGTCAGCATATCACTTATAACACGTAAGTCAAAGGACATGGACTCTCTGTGCGGTTATACAGGCTTTCTTACCCTCCCATGAATGGCGTGTATTAGCCAAGTTATAGGCAAACCCCTTTGCCATGGCAGGGGATAGATGAGAGGCGTCTTATCTTCAGGCTGTTTCTTCCAACTCACCCTTCTGATTTGTCACATGGGTAAAGTGCATACAGAAAAGTCTTTAAGAACAATTTCTTTACGTGGATTATGAGGCCAGAAATAAAGGAGATCCTTTGTTGCACTTTTCCTACTTGATCTCTTTGTATATTTGACACAATTATTATAAGCTTACCATTGAACTTCTTCCTTAGTCTTGGTGATGACCATTTTATTGTAATTGCTAGCACACATCTTTATTGTTTCTTATCAAACTCCTTTATTTATTTTTAATTTAACTTTTTAAATGAGTTGTTCTTTAAGATTTTATTCTTTATTTTCTCTTTATATACTGCTATAATTTAAATGTTTGTCCCTCCAAACCTGTGTTGATATTTCATCCGCAGTGTTGAAGATGGGGCTTCATAGGAAGTGCTTATTCATAGCAGATCTCCCAAAATGCCTTGGAGCCATCCTCCTGCTAATGAATAATTTCTTGCCTTGTTATTTTCCATGAAAGTTGTTTGGTGAAAAGAGGAAGGCCCCTCCATTCTGTCTTTCTTGCTTCCTCGCCTGCTATGTGATCTCTGCACATGCCCGCTCCTTCACCTCCTGCCATGACTGGAGGCTTCCTGAAGCCCTCACCAGAATCAGATGCTGATGTCATGTTTCTCATACAATCTGCAGAACCATGAGCCAAATAAAACTCTTTTCTTTATCAATTACCCAATCTTAGGTATTCCTGCGTATTAACACAAATGGAGTAAAACTTACTATAGGCTGACCTTGGGTCGTTTTCTCTATATTGTCAATTTATTTTCCACTTTTGTAGTGTTGATTTAGAATCAGTATCTCTAGCTCACATCTCTTTTCAGGGTCCTAAACCCATATATTAAGCCATCTATTAGAGTTTTCTCACGTTGTCTGAAAAGCAATCCAAATTCAGCATCCATACTTGAACTCAGAATGTTTCCTCAGAAATTATCTACATAAAATTTACATTACTGTTCATTTTAGACACTCAAGCATTTGTCCTTTTAACTCCCTCTTTTTTACCTACAAGTCTAATAGATTTATTGTGGTGTGAATTTTTACCTTTCTTTCATATCTCTTCTCAAACTTTTAATTCATGTCTTCATTTTTACTTTGGTAAAGGCAACAGCATCCAGATTTGTATTCCAGATCCAGTAATTTTATTTCCCTGTAATCAATTTTCCAAATGATTGATGAAGTAAACTTTAACAAATGTGGATCTGGCTGTACTGTGACCAAGCTCAATGTCTTAGCTCAGATGATTTGACACAAAGAACTTGGTCAACCAGCTGGTAAAAACAAGTTAATTGATTGCATATTTTATTGAAACTAAAATTCAGTTAAAAATAAATTTTCTTAGACCTTTTTTCAAGTCTTACAGTACCAATATTTATAAATAAATATCATACCCATTGGTACTGTGAGACTGTTTTTAAGTTTTTTATATGACCTAAGTGTTTTTGCCTTTCAGAAGTTGTTCTCTAAGTTAATCAGTTTTGTTTGCATCTGTACATAATTGCAAATTGGAAAACAATATAAATATTATAATATATTAAAAATTGTAGAGAACTTTAATGATTAATAATAGGCGATTCGTTGAATACAACTTTTGGTTATAAAATAACATGCATATTATATTTTTGAAGATCTGCATCAAATATATAGAGAAAATACTAAACTAAAATGAAGCTGGATAATAAAGAGAAATTGTTGTCTTTGGGTTGATAGATGATTCTCTGGACATTAGGCTGGCTTGTCTTATTTATTTATAATTTCTATGATGAATTAAAATTTTGCTTTTAATAAATACAAATAATTAAGAATAACTTGAAGTTGAAGAAATTTGAATTTTTTGATGGTTTTAACATTTTTAGGCACTTATGTCTGATCTGATTGGCAATGTTTTTGTAGTTTTAAAAATATTCAAAATGGAAATGTGCAATTTGTTATTTTTTAAACATTTTTCAAATTGCAGTAACTACTATATAACCTACCATAATTTATAGTCAGTTTTTCACTGTCAAATAATTAGTTGTTCTCACCTTTCTCTAATAAATACTACAGAGCAGGAATTATTGTTAGGTAACAAATTTAAAATATGAAGGAATTTCTACTAAGTCAAGAACAAGGCAAGGATGACCTCTCTCATCAGTTTTTCTTGACATCATACTGAAAGTCTTAGCTAATGCAGTAAAACAAGAAAAGAAAATAAAAGCTACTTGGATTGGAATGAAAAATTAAAACAGCTTTTGTTTACAGCTGACATGACTGTCCATGTAGCAAATATGTATGAGACAGGAACTGGACTTGGATTAATTTTAAGAGTGAACAAATAAATAAATGAAAGTTTGCTGAACAATTTAATGCCCAAGATTAATTTGGGGTTCATGTCAAAATATAGCTGTGGGCTGGGCATGGTGGCTTATGCCTGTAATCTCAGCAATTTGGGAGGCTGAGGTGGGTGAATGACTTGAGGTCAGGATTTTGAGATCAGCCTGGCTAACACGGTGAAACCCTGTCTCTACCAAAAAATACAAAAATTAGCAGTGTGTAGTGGCAGTCACCTGTAATACCAGCTACTCAGGAGGCTGAGGCAGGGGAATCACTTGAAGCTGGGAGG